>NC_087439.1:75875945-76178976 GCF_036321535.1 Camelus dromedarius
TCAGTCTTAGGCTCTTAGACTGGCAACTGTAAGAGGACAGGAATCTTGTATATACTGCTCTCTACTTTACCAATGCTAGGCAGAAATTGTATACTACTGTTATTCAGAATAGGGATATGTTCTGGTTCTAGATGTGCAGCTTGAAGAAGGTTCTTTTTCCTCTGAGTGCTTCTTTACATGGAGACACAGACTGGTCATATACAAATAACATGTAAGAAAGGGGATTAGCCTTGGGCCAAAAAGGTAGTTAGTTGATGGTTACTGCTGACATTCCAGGCAATGTGTGGTACATGCTGATGATGGACAGGGAAAGATGAGGATGTCCTGAGAACATACAGATTCTCAAAAATACTAGTATAAACTTGTTTGGTTAGAGGAAGAATAATCAGGTGAATGTTTTATAGGCCTGGCTGGGTGTAATCCTGACTCTTGTAAGTGGCCAGGCATTTAGGTGCCAGGCCATCTGGGTAACCACAGCTGAGGATTTGAGCTGTATAATCACAGTGAAGGTCTTTCAGGGGCAGGGTGCTCAGTAAAAGAAAGCCATCAATTTTTTAAAATACCAGGCTTAAAACTAAACACACACTCCAATTTCAAATATAGCATTGACATCTGTATGTACTCTGCTGTATATAATCAAGTTGTTGCAGCCTATTTTAAATCTATATAGATGTAATATATATCTTGTAGCCAGTAACCACTTCAGGGGAGAGCCTATAACTAAAGAATTTCTTATTTTAAGAGTATTTGCTTTGGTAGTTCTTAGATCTCTGTAAAGGGAATATTCCAAGGACCTCTTATATCAAGATAAGATTTAATAGGTGACTACTGGAGTTCCTTTCAAGATGGCAGAGTAGAAAGAGCTGGAGCTTACCTCCTCTCACAGACATACCAAGACCACGACTCACTGCAGAACATCTAGCGATAAAAAGAGTGGAAACTACCAGAAAGGATCTTCTGTAGCTAAAAACTTAAAGAAGAACCCACGATACCAGTAGGAGGGGTGGGCTTGTGATATTAATCAGGTCCCGTACTCTCTGGGTGGGCGACCCACAAATTGGAGAATAATTATATTGCAGAAGTTCTCCCATGGGAGTGAGAGTTCTGAGTCTCATGTCAGGCTCCCCAGTCTAGGGGCCCAGCACCGGGAAGGGGAGTCCCCAGAGTGCTGGGCTTTGAAGGCCAACAGGGCTTGATTACAGGAGCTCCACGGGACTAGAAGTATCAGAGACTGTACACTTAAGGGTTTCACAGAAAAATCTCACACTCTGAGTGAGACCACGGACAAAAGCAGTGATTTCATAGGAGCGTGGGCCAGACCCACCTGCTGGGCTTGAGGGTCTCCTGGGGAGGTGTGGGGTGGCTGTGGCCCACTTTGGGGGCATGGGCCTGATGGCGGACATTTGGGGGTGTTCAGCTGAATGAACTTTCCCTCCAGGAGGCTGACATCTTTCTAGGCCCCACCCAACAACCTTTAGGCTCCTGAGCTGGGATGCCTCAGGCCAAACAACCAACTAGGGGGGACTTATCCCCACCCATCAGCAGATAATGTCTACGGCTGATCCCACAGCTGCCTCTAGACATGCTCCTAGACACAGCCCTGTCTACTAGAGGGCCAAGACCCAGCTCCACCCACCAGTGGGCAGGCACCAGTGCCTCCCACCAGGAAGCCTGCACCAGCCTCTAGACCAGCCTCACCCACCAGAGGCCAGATATCAGAAGCTAGAAAACTTTGATCTTGCAACCCATGCAAAACAAGTTCACTAACACAGGCCAGAATCCAGCCTGGGACGAGCTGGCCACAGGCCCCAAGGTGATGAGAGGGGAGAGGACTACACTGCTGGGACATGTAGGATGCCTCCTACAGAAGGCCACTTCTCCAAGAGCCAGAAATGTAACTTACCTACATAAAATTCAAATAGAAATTTAGACAAAATGAAGCAGCAGAGGAATATGTTCTAGGTCAAGGCACAAGATAAAATCTCAGAAGAAGAAATAAATGATGAGGAGATATCCCAGAAGAAGAAATAAATGATGAGGAGATAGACAGTCTACCCAAGAAAGAGTTCAGAGTAATGATTGTGAAGATGATCAGAGAATAGGAGAATAGATGCACCAAGAGAAGTTTATACCAGAGTTAGAAAGTATAAGAACAACCAGAGTTGAAGAATACGATTACTGCAATGAATAATACACTAGAAGAAACCAAGAATAGACTAAATGAGGCAGAAAACAGATCAGTGAGCTAGATGACAGAGTAGTGAAAATTACTAGTGCGGAACAGAAAAAAGAAAAAAGAATGAAAAGAAATGAAGACAGTTTAAGAGACCTCTGGGACAATAAGTCACTACTACAGTCCCAAAAGGCAGATGGAATGCTAGGAAGGGAGATTAGTAGCCTCCCTATCAGAACTGGATCTATGGAGGCTCTACTAATTGCCCCCACTATGGTATGAGGCCAGGGCTCCAGAACTCTGGTCCAGCTCAGGCTGGAGCTCAGTCTGATGACAGAAGGCATCCATTATGCCTACTGAGACAGCCAGGGGAAAAGAATGACAAGAAAAAGTGATCTACATTCTATTCTTAGGCCAGAGTGCAGAATCCATACTCAGATACTTTCTCATGAGACATTGACTGTAATAGGGACAGGGAACAAAATAAACAAGTGCTGATTGACAGCAATCAGATCAACAAAATACAGTTAGTATAAGCTGCTTTATGGACATAGGAATGACTTTATTATCCAGAATTTTTTCCTGTACTGGTTTTGGGTTGTTTTTGTTGTTATTTTTTATTATTAAAATATTACCAAATTTCCAATATACCAAATAATTTATATTGAGTTACATAAGATACAGAAATAAAATTATACTTTGATTACAAAATAGTCCACAGATTGTAAAGAAACTACCCACTACTACCCACAATTGTATGCAATACTTACTCATTTCCCAAACATTAGTCATCCACATTTTCAAAGGGTTAGCTTTTACAAAGAGAAGTTCACTTTGATTTTTTTTGTTTGTTTGTTTTGTTTTTTCTTTTTTTTTCGAATGTTACTTTCTTGGAATGCCCAAGGCTTTTTCCAGCAATTAAAGATAAAGCATAAAAATGATCTTGGCCTAACAATTTTGACAAAGGGAAAAATGTGCTAAGAGGTTTCAACTATGTTATCCAAGGGATATTAGTAACAAATATTCTTCTGAAGTGCAAATAAAAACACACTCAGCACCTTTCATTCAGTCACATGGTATTGACAATAACTTTTAACTTGTGTTTACTCCAAAGTTTAAAAGGGAATCAGAAAAATATTTAATCTATTCAGTTCTTTTTGTCTCATGCCAAAGTATATCTTGGAATTTCAGGGAGTCAAACTAGTTGAATAAAAAGAAAAGATCAAAGGCAATGTTTAGAATTTTGGTAAGAAACTCATAGAGGAAATTTAAATAATACCCAAATAAACAAGTGGGTATTTTAACATAGTGCACAACAGCATTGGTAGTAACTACCAGATACTGCCAGAACTGTGTAGAACCAAATATTCAAGTACAAATAAGAACAGACATGCTCCCATGGGTACGTAGCCTATCTTCCAGCGCCTGCAACACTTGTTTCTTCTGCTCCAGGAGAGCTATGAGGGATAAACTTTAGTGTGTTGAATTATTTGGGGTCTATCCTCTACGCTAGAAACTTAAGTGACACTGCATCATGGGTGAGGAAGAGTGGGAGCTGTCATTCATTGTTAAGACATGTCCAGTCTTAAGACACCATATCTCTATGGTGCTCAGCAACAGATGCTCCTGTCTTCCTTTGGGATGGATAGCCAACTAACTGGATTAAACTAGGAGCACATCAATTGAGCTATGTTTACTTTAGATAATTATTTGAAAGTAACAAGTAATTTTCTAGGAAATGTAAGCAGTTTATTTATCTATGCTCCCAAATAATATTGCTAATTTGTATTTCTGTTATAGCGTTCATTTTACCCTGTTCTGTATTCTATTTTGTTGTTTACATATATGTTTCTTCAACTAGACGTTAAACTATTTGGAGGTAAGCATCTGCTTAACTCATGCTTGTGTTTTTCACAGTTGGGGCATCATTCTTTCCGCTTTCCCAGGCCCCCAAAATGGCGGCTTCCTAGGCTGGTGCTTGGGTAGGATTACAGAGGTTGGGCTGCCAAGTACCAACAAGGGCAGAAGCCTGTTGTGTGGAGCAGTGGAAGGAGATGTAGCCTGAGGAAAACTGAGAATCATCTGCAAGAAAATGATCTATGAACTTGTCCTATACATCATCAGATTGAAAGGCAACGAGTGTGAGACTCTAGTCAAGAGGCTGAAGCAAGAGGTCTGGAGCTGAGGATAAGGTCATGAAATAAGATATGAAATGGGGAACCCTAGTGGTTAAGACTGGGAGCAAAGCAAAGATACCAGGGCTCAAAATTTATTGAATGTTGAGACAAAGGAGCTGATGATTTAAAGGTGCAGGGTTAGGCCAGCCAAGGATGGTTTACTAATTATTGTAGGTATATAATGACTTTCTTTTGGATGAATCAAAGTAACTATATATTCCACAAAGAATGACGATAAGGTGGCCTAACCCCAACTCTAGATTCTTGACAGAGTGAAACAATGATAGTTTGATAACTGTGCTTCGCGTCAGAAGGATGACTTTTTTGGTAATAATCAACCTAGAAGCTACTAATATTGTACCTGAAAATAAAAGTTTCTTCTGTTGCACAGGGAAAAGATTTGGCAATGACAGCTTTAGCAGGAGTACTTTATGGAACATATATTGTAGGAGAGCTACATCTGAAATCACCCATAACTGCACAGTCATATGGCAGATTGTATTTTCCAAAGATGGTCTCCATAATGTATCCGATCTCATATGCAATCTACATGGTGAGACTGACAAGTCTCCCATTAATTGGTAGGGTCCATGCCCTTCCCTTTGAACTAGGAAGACCTTTGTAATTACCTTAACTAATAGAGTGCAGCTGAATGATGCTATGTGACTTCAGAGGCGAGGTCATAAAAATACCATGCATGTTCACATTGTCCCCTTGGGCCATTCACTCTCAGATGTCAGCCACCATGCTACTAGAAAGCCAAGGAGCCACATGAAGGACCACATATTGGTGTTCTGGCTGATAGCAGCAGTTAAAGTCCCATCCATCCCATAGCCATCATAACCACCAGACGTGTGAGTGAGTGAGCCTTCAGATGGTTCCACTCCTAGCCAAGACTTCCTCGGCTTCTTACCTCCACTCCCTCAGCTGATGGTGCTGCAGAGATAAGATAAGACACTGCCACTGACTTATGCTCACATTTCTATTTGTGAGCAAAATAAATTATGTTTTAAGCCACTAAATTTGGAATGGTCTGTTATTTAGCAGTAGAAAAAAGGAACAAATTACAAATAGAAACAAGCACAGTTTGTGTTATAGAAATATCACTTTGATGAACAGTTAGTGGAAGACTATTCTCATGAACCTGATTTCATTTTTTTCTATGCTGTTAGCAAGGGAGAAATTCATCACATGAATGTAATACTTTTTCATTTTGATGAATGTTAGTTTCAAAGTAAGAAAAAAATAGCAACAATTTATGCTTACAATATAAAATATATTTCTAAAAATGACTACTGAATATTAAAGTCTTTTTTTTTTGCCTCTGAATATCATTGAACATGTTGCATTGATGATAAAACAAACACATCTTAGGTAGAATTTTTTTCCAATACTTCACAAGGACAGTAACAAAACAGTGTACCTACACACTGGTTTTTTCCAGAAATACAATTTGCTAATGTAGAAATGTCAAAACAAAGTGACTTATAATTCAATGCAGCACTAATTTGAGTATTTTAGGAACTTAATTACTCATTCAAAGGAAATTTCCAATTTCCTGTGAATGTCTTCAGTAGCAAGAAAAGTGAATGTTTTCATTATAATATCTTGGGTTAAATAAAAGAAAACATCTAACATTTATGTTTTAATTGAGTTAAGTGCTTAAGATGTCAATGATAGTTCATGTGATTTGCCAGGGAAAATAAAAATATCTTCAGATGGAAGAAGTGCTAATAAGGCCTGTTTAAAATATTCCTGAAATAACTAGGTATTGCGTATTTGAGAAATTACTCTTTAAAAATATAAAAGATTATCCATTTCAATTTGACTAAAATGATAACTAAAATGACTGCAGACTCCCAGAAAGGGGCATGATATAATTAAAATGACATTGAGAAAAATGATTAATAGTGCTGCATGTGTGAAACATATAAACTGTGACTCTCAAGAAAGAGAGGTTGGAGGGGGTGGGTATGGGACATGGACAAAGTTGTTCCCTGGAGAATAAGAAACAGTTCTCCCACGACTGCCCAACCTCCAAGGGTGAAATAATGGAACAGTGGGGAACACTGGGAAGGCTTGGGCCAGGTTGTGGGAAAAGAAACTAAAGGACAAGATAAAGAAATATGGAAAAAAGAAAAAAGGAAAAAGGACTTGGCAGAGTGGACTTTTTATTTGGATGTGGTAAGTGTAATGAAGATTTAAGTTAAGAGCTCGAGGGGAATAGTGGTCCAGAGAAAACGGGATATAAGAATGCAAGAGGAAGAAAAATGTCCCTGAGGTAGTTATTAAAAAAATAGCCCTTTGTATCTGAGCAATGAATTGTTTAGACTTTAAGACTGATTCTGTGAAGCAGTTGATATTTTTGTATTTCAAAAAAGCCTGGTTCATCTCCATATACTGGAAAGCTCGATATACTTTCTATACAGATTTTTTACTTTGAATTATGCTATTTAGTGTGAGAAAATGAGTCATTTTCCATTGAAATATGAAAATGTTAGTTTGGAGCATGGAGAGTAATATTTTAAGGGTTGCTAATTTATTCTTGGTAATGTTCTTTTTACATTAGTAAGTACATCAGGGATTTTTAAAAAAATAGAAATGCTACATTAACTTCTAAAAAATTTCTATGAACTACTTTTGATAGACATATTTTTCTTAAGAATGTAGTGACTGGATATACCAGGATTGGCTCTAAGACCTCATCTGCTACCACTGCTGCCTTTGATCTCAGTTCTTCCAAGTTTCCATCCCCTGCCCACTAGTGGCCTGGCTCACTCTCTCATCTTTTTCTGTTTATCATCTTAGTCAGTCCCTACACACCCATACCCCTGACAGCTGACTAGTTAGCCTACTACGGTGACTTGGGAAAATACTCTGGGTAGTGTTGCACACACCAGTTTCCTCTATGTTTCCCTTTGGTGTGAAGAGCACAGTCTCCTCCGTTAACTCTCTTCACTTCAGTTTTGGCAATGTTTCTCATTTAGGTCAAGATGAAGTTCATAAACACCCTTCATGGCCTGGATGAAGAGGCACATTGAAAGCACAGCAATAAATAATATAGAGAGGTTTACACAGTTAGCCTGATTCCTGCTGTACGGCCCTGAGTGTTTAAAACCCAGCTTTCAGAGAGGGTGCTATGTGGCTGGGCTCTGTTTATCTTTGCTACCAATCAATGTTTCAGCCTTAAAGAAGCCTATCCCCCAAAGAAGTGCTTAGTCTCTAAATGTCAAAACATTCTGCCTTTTGAAAGAACAGTTTCTTTTGTGTGCGAAAGGTCTTCCTCTGACTCACTCAGTGTGCTCTCCTTAGCATTAAAAAATAAACAGAAGCGACATGTCCTTAAAATAGCTATGTGAACTTGAGTCACCTGTGCATCCCTGAAGCTCTCTAAATGAATGAACTGTCAAACATCACACAGAGGTGGGAATTAAAACTGCTGAACTTGAGGTATTAGAGACAATATAGGGCTTTTCAGGGCAGCATATCTGCCAGAGTTCACACAGCTGCCGTGTCGCTGCATTTCTCCCCGTGTATTAAAACATTCCCTTTGAGTAACACAGGCTTTATGTTACATTACTTGACCTTCGGGTGATTTGGAGCCTCCAAACTACCATCCAATTAGAGCTGACACTCTCCTAGCTAGCTACTGCATTTGGAAGAAGAACCAATGCAAGGGGGAATTTAAGAAAAAGACATGTTGCTTTGACTGGTGAAGTGAACAAAGATTCATCAGGCCTTTGTGGAATTGTGAGCATTTATTAATGGAGCATTTTAGTTCAGTGCAGTGTTTATCTGTGAATTGATTGCTTAAAAGCTGTAATGTTGGTTTCAAAACTGCCTGTTTAACTTACTGTAACAGAGATATTGCTGCTCCTCTGACTTCCAACCTCTTCTCTCAAAAGATAGTGTTTTATAAACTTTGGTGGCAATTAGAAGTTTTCTCCTCCTGCTGTCTTCTTGCAAATTTCTTTCACTGACTCTATAGTTATAGCCAGTAGTGACCTGAGATGCCAAAGCCTCTCTTCTCTGCTGGAGCCCAAAATAAATGCAGCAGAACAACCATCACCACCACCCCCCTCCTTTGCCCTGTCCATCTTGCCCCTTCATCAGAGTAATATTCTATGTGAAGATTTTATATGCAAAGTTAGGGCATTCTCAGAAGGATACGACAGTAGAGTTGAAATTCTACCTCACTTGGGTGCTATGTTTAAGCTAATTCTTCAAGTAATTCAGCGTAAGTTTTTGCTTGAGAATGTTCCCACCTTTCCACAAGAGTAGATGTGACTCTCGGTTTCTTTCTGAGCTCTCAAGTTTAAGTAAGACCCTGGACTTCAGCTGGATGAGAGTTGATGGTTACCTCTGTGTTGCCTCACAGGCTCCAGGTACATATTTTTCTATTTTATGAGAAAAGGTGGAAGGGAATTCTCCAATCTCACTTTTCCTGTGGCCCTTCTCGTGTCCTTGCTTGATGATCTGGTTAAATAAGAAGGTCTCTTCAAGAGAAACCTAAATGTTTGGATGGTTGATTTTGGACACAGTAGCCTGTCCAATAGTGAGGAGAGGTTTCTTCTTCTCTATTTGTGGGGTTTTCTTTGCCCTTGTCCTTTAGGGACAATGGGGCCATTGACTGGATTAAGGAACTTTGGGGCCCTTCTAGCTTCAAGATACTGTGACATCCCATGAGCACACACTTTGTAAATGAATAATCTTTTTGTTACCCAGGGAATATCTCCTGAGTTGGTTAAATTCTTTTGGAGGAGAACGTGGTGAGATAGAAAAGGGAGGTTTTGCTTATTTCAGCCCTTACATTTATCTCTTACTGCACATGAAGTTTCAGCACCTGCTTGGGACTGATAGTTACTTGTGGTCTCCTGAACGAATTCAGTTTTCACTTTTATGAGTTGCTCTCAATTTACTACTAACACTGTATCCAGATAATCCCACGAATAGTTTCCCTCTACCTTAGAAGCTCTTCCCTTTCTTCTTATGCTTGTGACGATCTCATTGACCCCATATGCCCTTGCTCAGCACAAATTGTCTCAGTTACTGTTTTGGCATCCACTTCGTATTAGTCTCTTTCGACTGCCATAAAAAAACACCACAGACAGTACTGCATGGCTTAAACAATAGAAATGAATATTCTTACAGTTCTGGAGGCTCAAAGTCCTGGATCAAGTTTCAGCAGAGTTTGGTCCTGGTGAGAACCCTTTTCTTGGCTTGCAGATGACTGCCTTCTCACTGCGTCCTCATATGGTATTTCTTTGTGAGGACATGAAGTGAGAGAGAGAGAGTAAGTGCTCTGGTGTCTCATAAGAACACTAATGTTATTGGATAAGGGCCCCACCCTTATTATTTTATTTAAATTTTACTCCAGTAAAGGTCCTATCTCTAAATACAGCCACCCTGGTGGTCAGGGCTTTAACATTTGAATTTGGGGAAGGGGGCACAAATATTCAGCCCTTAACACATTCACTTGGTTACGTGCTTACAGTTAACATATATGTATGCATATAAATATGTGTACATATGCATATATATATGTATATTTTATCAAAGACTTGTAAGCTCTTGCAAATGTGTCTTACACATTTTGATATTTTACCTTTCATTGGTGATTAATTCATGTTTTCTGTTTGACAAAATATATTCAGATATCAGCCATTCACATGCTAATTTCCACATTAACTTTCTAGCATATATGATTTAATTAAAATAATGCCCACTTCTAAGGCTGCTTTAAAATTCTAGAGGATTCTTTAGAAAATTTAAAAAAACCTGTTACTGGAAAATCTCTAGCTTATCTAAACTTGAAGGCCTGAAAATATCAGCAGTCTTCTTTTTCAAAAATCTATTTTGTTCACGTCCATTATATGAAATATTTAAAGAATTTCTTAAAACAAAAAGAATAACAAACAAAGAAAAAAAAGAGAAAGAAAAGATTTCTTAGATCAGATAATTTATGTTAACCATTTATTTATTTTTTCTTCCTAATTCTGTGTTGCAGTGCCTTTCGTGGAAAAATATTTCTCTGCATACTATTTTTGTTTCTGTCGTTATATGCATGATTATATGCTTAACTTTGATTTTCTTCAATATTTTGTAATCTTTGAATATAGTAATACCATAGAATATTCTAAATTGGAAGACTGTAAAATATTGAATGGAACACATATAATGGTGTTTATATTAGCACTAGTGGACACATAACACATTAAATCATTAAATTCATGCTACAGAGCATTGTAAAAAGAAAACTCTCCTGAACATTTTTCAAATGCTTCCCATTTCTTTTTTCAATGAGCACAAATTTTACTTCCTAATTTTCATGTACCATCTAGCTCTCCAGAAAGTGGTTTACCTTGACTTCATATAAGTTTCTCTCAATTTAATTAAGTACATTTTATTTAAAGATTTTTATTTAGAAAAGACTAATAATCATTAAAGTGACATTGGATGTTTTATATAAAGAAACTGTCTGCAAATACTGATTATAGCACTGTAACCAAAAGAAGAAAAAAACCAATGCAGATAAGTGCCATTTTAACTCTTAATTTCAGAATTTTTAAATCCCAGAAAGGGAAATATTTTGGCTAATATATTAGATCAAACCTAAATTGATGGACTTATTCAGCTAACTGAATTCTTAGCTTGGGGAAAACTCTAATGACTCCATTTTATTCATTTATTTTTTAAACTTGTGTTGCATCTTTGTAAGAAAACAATTTACGGAGATCCCAGAATTTTATCTAAGAGATCATACTGGTCATTGTTGTAAGTTTTGGTCCCTAATTTCTTAATGAAACCTAATCTCAGAAGGAATGCATGAATTTGCTGGCAGGATTAACATTAGTACTATTCAGGGAATTCAGTGAATTCATGTTGATTAGACAAGAGATGACATTGTTTAATCATTGTTTCTGTCGGTTGAGAATCACTAACATTTAATATATATTCTATTACGTGAAGGAAGTTGATAGTCAGTGGTTGTATGCAATATAAATGTCAGGAGGCGAGGATCTAATTTTTCCATTAATGGGCATGTCTGTAATACATTCAGTGCAGCAATTATGTGCACATTATTGCTATTGATTCCTTCAAGATAGACAGTTAATATCACAAACTATTCAGTATTTAAAGATTGAGAGTTAAAAAGATAGATATCATTGTCTATGACTATGAGATATTAAGTGTGGAATTCTAATTACTGGACCTGATGGGGAAAGAAATCTGATGGAATAAAAAAGTAATTATTACAAAACTGTTGATAGTATAGGTAAATGACTTGTCCCTAAAATTAAAAAGTCAAACCTAGTTAATTATATTTTAGCTAATAAAAACTGCAGTGATAAGGTTTATAGATTGGTGAAGAATTAATGAACACTTTAATGAATATTCTGGTAAATTATATAAGTCAGAAGTAACTTAATAAGGAGCCTGGAAATGTTTAGAAGAGATTTACTGAAATACAAAGTAAGACTAGAAATAGTGAAACTCCATTTCTATACAGGAGGAATTTAAAATTAAAACTGTCTTATCAAGTTGTATCTCATTGCCTAAAATAGTCTAGCACAATATAGTATTTAATAGTTACTGTATAAATTAATATTAAAATTAGGTACTTTATGAAAATAAAGGTGGTGTGTTAACTCTGAAGGCTACAGGCAACATTTCAAAGTGGTCAATTAAAAAAGATTATAGTAAGAACATTTAACTTGAGATATACCCTTTTAATACATTTCTAGGTGTATAATACAGTATTAACTATAGACATGATTTCGTACAGCAGATCTCTAAATCCTTTCTTATTAACTGAAACTATATACCCACTGAATAGAAACTCCCAATTTCCTCATCCCCTAGCCCCTGGAAACCACCATTCGACTCTCTGTGAGTTTGTCTAATTTAGATACGTCATGTAAGTGGAAGCATGCAGTATTTCTCCTCTGTGACAGTCTTATTTGACTTAAGCATAATGTCTTCCAGGTTCATCCATGTTGTTGCATACTGAAAGATTTATTTCTTTTCAAAGGCTGAATAATATTCCACTAAAATATTTTTTTAAATTCCATTAAAAAATTCTTTCATCCTTTGATGGACATTTAGGTTGTTTCTACATCTTGGTTACTTTGAATAAAGGAGCAATGAACATGGGAATGCAAATATCTCTTCAAGATTCTGATGTCAATTTTGGGGGGGAGATAAATACCCAGAAGTGGGATTGCCAGTTTATATGGTAATCCATTGTTAATTTTTTGAGGAACCTCCCTATTGTTTTTCATAGCAGCTGCACCATTTTACATTCCCACCAACAGTGTACACAAGTTTAAATTAATTTTCTACTTCCTTGGTAGAATTTGTTACCTTTTTTGTAACACATTTTGAAATCAGGAAGTGTGAGTCCTCTAGCTTTGTTCTTTCTCAAATTTGTTTTGGCTATTTAGGGTTCTTTGCAGTTCCATATGAATTTTAGGATTGTTTTTTTTTATTTCTGTAAGAAATGTCATTGGGACTTTAGGAATCTGTAGAGCACTTTGGGTAGCATGGACATTTTAACAATATTAAGTCTTCCAATCCAGGAACATGGTATGTCTTTCTACTTACTGTGTCTTCTTCAATTTCTTTCAACAGTGTTTTATGGTGTTTAGTGTACAAGTCTTTTGCCTCATTAATTTTGTTCTTAAGTTCTTTTTGGTTAAATCTAATTGGGATTGGTTTCTTAGTTTTCTTTTCAGATAGTTTGTTGTTAGTGTTTAGAAATGCAACTAATTTTTGAATATCAATTTTGTATCTTGCAACTTCACTGAATATGTTGAATAGTTTTAACTTTTTTTTGGGTGAACTCTTTAAGGTTTTCTTCCTATAAGATCATGTCATCTGCAACCAGAGAAGTTTTACTTCTTCCTTTCTGATTTGGATGCCTTTTATTTCTATTTCTTGCCTAATTGCTCTGGATACAACTTCCAGTAGCAGTTCTAATAATTCTAACTAGTAATTCTTCCAGTAATTACATGCAAAACCATTTATAAGCAAAGATCTGGCAGAGTTCAACAAGTTAGTAGTTGAAGTGAAAAGTGACAAGCATGATGACTGCATAAGTTCTTCAAGAGAGAATGATTTAAATTTCAAAGGATTAAGAAATGTCCTTGAGAAAATGAATGAAGCTTTGATTAATATTCCAAGAAAACAACCCTCTTGTATGATCCTGCTTTCAAGCTTGAGGTAAAAACATATCATACAATTTTGTGTAAAAAATTTAAAAAAATTTGTTTAAAAGGATTCAATAGATTTATTTTTTGTAAATTCTAAGAATTGGCATATGGTTGTAAATACATCCTCTATTTCACTAAATAGAAGATAAACTTATTTTTAAAATTTAAAATTTTGTATTTCAAAACGAAGTCTCATTCATGCATTTTTTACTACATATGCAAAAATCTGCCCTGGTTTTAAGGGGGCTTACCTAAATGTCTTTCCCCTTGACACTGTAAAAATTGAATAATGAGAACTCTCTCTATATAAGCCAATGTATGTGTATGTGTATGTGTGTGCATGTATGTATGTATGTATGTATGTGTGTATGTATGTATGTATGTATGTACGTACGTGTGTGTGTTTAGCTATATAGGTTAAACCCATTTTTTCTGAAAAAGAATATTTTTTTTTATTTATCTGAGAAGTAAAGAAGCTTTCACTGCCTAGGCACTTTCTGTATCTCTACAATTAAACTTTTATTAATAAAAGTAGATAGGCATGCCTATTTAATCACTTCCATATGTTAAAGAATTTACATCAACTCAATAGCTCAAAAGCAAGTAATCTAATTCAAAGATGGGTAAATACCTAAATGGACATTTTTTCAAAGGAGATATACAAATGGCTAATAGGCACATGAAAAGATGCTCAACATCATGAATCCTCAGGTAAAAGAAAATCAGAACCACTATAAGATATTATCTTATACTTGTTAGGATGGCTTTTATTAAAAAGACAATAGATAACAAGTGCTGGTGAGGGTGTGGAGAAAAAGGAACTCTTGTTACACTCTTGCTAGGAATGTAAATTGATACAGCCACTATGAAAAACAGAATGGAGTTCCTCAAAAAATTAAAAATAGAACTACAATATGATCCAGCAATCCTACTTCTGGGTATTTATCTAAAAGAATTGGAATCAGTATCTCAAAGAGATAGTTACATTTCCATGTTCACTGCTCTGTTATTCACAGTAGCTAAGGTACAAAAGCAACTTAAGTGTCATCGACAGATGAATAAAGATGTGATATATATACCACATTATATATTATATAATTATATATAATGGAATATAATTTATCCATGAGAAAGAAAAAATTCTTACCATTTACAACAACAGGAATAATCTAGAGGACATTATCCTAAGTGAAATTAGTCAGACAAATAAAGACAAATACTGCATCATTTCACTTACATGTGGAATCGAAAAAAGCAGAACATGTAGATATGGGGCCAGAATGGTGGTTAGCAGGAGCTGGGGTTGGGTGGTGGGAGAGATGGAAAGATATTAGTTAAACAGTACAAGCCTTCAGTTATAAAAGGAATAAGCTCTGGAGATATAAAGTATAGTGTGGTGACTACAGTTAATAATACTGTGTTGTGTACTTTAAATTTTCTGAGAGTAGATCTTAAATGTTCTAACCACACAAAAAAATAAGGTAACTATGGGAGGTGAAAGATGTGTAAATTTACCTGATTGTGGTAATCATTTCACAAAGTATATGTATGTCAAACCATCACATTGTACACTTTAAATATATACTTTATTTTTAAATTATACTTAATAAAGCTGAAAAAAATTTAAAAAAACACAGTCTCTTTAACATGAAAATATATGTATTATATTTAATATCATTTTATTTATTCCCCTTAATTTTTTAATGTTTTCCCCTTAAACAGAAAAATTCAGAAGGTAAGGAGAAAAGAATATTGTAATATATATCTATACTGTAGGTAATAATATATTTGCAGTATTGCCATCTAGTAACAAGCACTTATAACATTGTAGTGTTTTAGTATCTTTCCTTCCAATTGTTTTTCTATGTGTAACAACAGTGAATTTTTATAATTGTTGTCTTGGAATTTTTTCTAAAGTCCTAAAACCAATCAAACAAACACCCAAACTAACAACAAACAAGTAACAAAACACACAGATAGCATGTACATCCACACTCTACAAGACAGCTTCCAAGGAGGCATCAGTAATATTTCTGTAAGATTATTAAGGTGACAGAACTGGCCCTGCAGACTTCATCCCTCCCCCTTTACCTAGTCTATATGAGGACTCTACTCAAGGAATCATCCTTATGAACTTTTAAAGATGTGAGCAGTTAGCCTCAGCAGAAGTATGACATGAGCAACAGGGTTCCAATAGAATACCTTGTAAACATGGGGAGAGGGGCAATCAGGAAAGGGGAGAAAGATAGGTATCTTATTCTCCAGTTGGACACTTATGCATCAGAATTAATGACCTGGCCCCTGTGCCTTTTTGGAGTAGAGTTGGGGAAAATAATTCAAGAGTGGTTGAGGGAGAAAGAGAAGTAAAGATGTTTTTCAGTTTCATTTTCTATTGGGATGAAGATGTGTCCTTTTCTAGTGGGTCAAAGGAACATCAAGGAAGGCATCTGAGCTTCAGTAGTCAGGTCCATGTCCCACTTGAGAGAACTGGCCTTTGGGAAGTGGACACCAGAGGAAGGGTTGCAGGTGAATGCTAGTGCTGAAAGTGGAGTGAGAGTGGGGTTAAGAAGCAGCTAAAGTGGAGTGAATCCCCCATGTTAGCAAACTGCTCAGTAAGGGTGTCTCCCTCGGGGCTTACTGACGCCTGTACTAGAAATCCTTGGGAGCATTTATATCTGTGAGATGCTAGAGCAGCTGCATTAATAGTACACTTCTGGTCTTCTTCTGTAATCTCTCCTCCTATCCATTTCTAGAAGTGTAGAAGTAAATCAGCAACAGAGAGGGGAAGAGTGAAGGAGAGCCCTTGTCTGAATTCCAAGCTCCTTCCTGCTGGGAGAAAGGCCTAGATGAACACAGAACTGAAGGCAAGATTGAGATTTTAAACACTACGAGACTAGACTGAAATTCTTAACATTTGAATGTGACTGGAAAGCTATTGCATCTGTATGAGATGTCATTAAAGGATGGGAAAAGGAAGTTCAACAGAGCATGTTTGAAGGCAATGAATGGAATAAAATAAAACTACATCATCTCTGTATCCCGCTGAGGTTAAGAGCTGTTCCACAGGCCAGTTTTATCTGCATATAGAAAGCTGAGGTTACACTGTTGATTTCACAATGTTGCTTTGCTTTTCAAAATTTAACTGTGGTGTTAAAATATTTTTCTGTTATTATTAAAAAGTCTCTGTTATTTACGTGTGTTTATGTTTTGAGGTGATTAGGAAATAAAGCCTAAACTCACAGAGGAGAAGGGTAACCTTGCTCATCTTGGCACTCAAAAAACAGGACACTTGATCCCACAGTCCAATCTTGAATTTAGCTCTTTAGGCAGAAGGTGAGAGAGACAGAGAGAGAGAGAGAGAGAGGGAGAGAGAGAGAGACTGTGTGTGTGTGTGTGTGTGTTCCTCTCTTATTTGTCCTAGTATCTTTCATGGTAGCAGACTAAAATAAGATGTTTTACATAAAGTAAAAGGGAAATAAACATAATTAAAAAACAATGTGGTCTGTTTTATAGAGCACAGTATCTTAAACAAGTTCTTTATTCCTTCAATTTCACTGTTTTAAATAAAGCAGTGTATAAATATCTTTGTGTAGAAAATTTTCTTCATTTTGGATTATTTTCTCAGGATGGATTTCTATAAATTTTAACTGGAATGAGTAGAATAAATTTTAAAAATGCTGATCATATACAACAAATACCTTCTTAGGGAACTGGTATGAAAGAAATTAAGAAGATAACAAAAATCGTGTTACAAACCATCAATAAGAGAAAGGCATTACAACTATCTTCTTCCAATATTCTGACTACGCTTAAATATTTTAAAAGTGAAAACATGACGTATAATAAGATTTGTGTACTATTTCTCCCCATGATAATATTATATCATGAGAGTTTTCCCATATTCAAATTTTTTTGAATATTTGGTTATAAAGACTAAATAGTATTTTATTAAATTGACTTACAAAAGTTTAGTTTTCTTTTCCTTTATTGTGGATAGTTACATTGTTTCAATTATTTTAGGATTATGATACTGCATTGAACATCCACGAATAAAATTTTTTCATATATGATTTTTTTCTTTAAAACAGATTCCTAGAAATGGAATTCCTGCATCAGAAGTTAGGAGTATTTTGCTACATTGCTATCAGGAAAGTTAGTACCAAATTTTCAGTGCTAATAGCAGTTTATGAGAGGCATATATTTACATTCTTATTTACACCTTACTTGGCATTGAGAATTACCATGGAAATTTTTGCAAGTTTCATAAGGAAAAATGATATCATTTTAATGTTCATTTCCTTGATTATTAATGAGGTTGAACTTTTCATTTAACGTTTATTAGCCATTTGTGTTTCCTCTTGTGTGTTCTCCATGTCTTTTGCTCATTTAGCTATTTGATACATTTGCATTTTAAAAGAGGAACTCATTAACACAAATAAATCACTAATTAGTGAACCTTTGTAGGCAATACTTTCTAAGCAGAGGGGGATCTTTCTTGCTCTTGTCTACTCTTTAAAAAATGTATTTAATAAGAAAAATATATTGATTATTGGTATAAGAAACTGTGCACTGTGGGAAATATATGGGGAAAAAAGTTTCTGGCCTTCAAGGAAGAGGCTATTATATAGCTCGAGTTTAAAATTATTGTACCTATTGCTTCTAAAAGCTCACTGATTTCTCATTAAGAAATTATAAAAAGAAGTGTGTTAGAGAAAATATGAGCAATAACAAAAAAACAAGAGAATATTTATTCAAAATTCTAACACCTTAATGCATCTCTTAAAAGTCTACCCACTTCTTGGACAGCCTTTTGATTTCTCTGCATTTTGACACAGATGTAATCAGACTCTACAGAGTGTTTTACATCTTGCTCTTTTCTACTTCACATTATAGCTTAATCCAGTCCTTTGTTAGTAGAAGTCATTATTCTAATGCCTAGATCTCTCTACAATTTATTTAATTATACTCATATTTGGGGGCATTCAGATTTTTCTTCAGTATAATTTCTTTATGTCGGTTTGATATTTATTTCCTGACAACTTTTTTTTCTCGTTTAATAGTGTATGGTGGACACAATACTGAACTGTTTGCCTTTAGAATATGAACTTATTAGACAAAGCTAATTAGAAAGACTTAAAGAGTGACAAAGAGTGACTTTGGGGAAATCATGCCACTTTTTGTAGGGGATGATTTGGCGTGATTTCCTGTGTATCCCAGATCACACCACAATAATTGCTACTTGTGTTGCACTGGAGAGAGCTGTAGACTCAGTAATAGGAGACCTGGTTCATACTTCCCTGTGTGATCTTGGCTAAATAATGCTTTCAAGTTTCCACTTTTTCATCTATAATGTATAACTTCTAAAGCACGCACTACATGATATTGTTATGAGGACTGAATAAAATAACATACAGTGTCTACTACAATGTGAGCTCCAAATTAATTCAAGTTAATGTTGGAGTCCTCCCTCCCTCCCTCATTTAATCTCTTCCTTTCATTTTGGCTATTTGGGAAGAAAACTGGAGCTTGAATTGGTTTGAAGGTTTAAATTTTTTCTTTTTCTTTTTCAGATTCGTATAAGAATAGGCTCTTAATCGTGGCTGAGCCTTAAAATTTCTTGATCCACTCCCTCCCAATATAGAATTACTGGTTTTCAGTCAGTCAGTAAAATTTCAGTTTACTCTAAGGCAATGTGTGAAAACAATTTCAGTTCAAAGAAATCTTTCCTATCTTTTTTTGGTTAACATTTGCCAGAGCATCTTAGGCAGAGCCAGGATTCTGAGTCACATCTCATGAAGCTGCTGTTTTTCATGAAGCCAGGCTCTTGCCTGTCCTCTGCACTTCCATTAGACTTTATTCTCCCTAATCATGTCCTTAAAACTTGTCCTTTACATATTTTGCTTATCAAATTACTACAATTTTTCTCACAACTTAAACAGAATTACTCAGGATAGTCTAATTTCACGTAATACAGCTAAAGTTATGCTTTAGGAGGCAAAATGAGATTTAAAAAGTGTATCTGTGCACAGTGCCTTTCATTCTTATGAGAGAAATGATCCCTGTATATGTGTGCCTTCCCTGTCAGACACTCAAAGGCATCATTGAAATAAAATGGGAAATCCCTGTTCTGGAAGAGCTGCTTTCAGTGTTAGAACCCAAAGTTAAAGGGAAACTGAACTTTAATCATAGTAAATGTGTCCTTTACTATATAGCATGTGCTTTACTGGACATGAGCCAGATCATAATGTCAAGGGTCTGCATATGAGCAGAATGAACATTACACATATACATTCAAAAAGAAAAGTCATTTCTCCCAGGTGAGTCTGAAAAAGTAGAAATGCTATATAAAATTTATTTCAAAAAGCATGTTTCAACATAATTACTGTATAACATGTACAGTTTGTATTTTTCTGTCTCTGTGTTAGTATGATAGTGGATGAGGGAGGAAGGTAATGAATTCCATTGAGTTACCCACATTGAATGTGTGTAAGGTAGGATGAGGTGGAAGGGAAGGCTGGAGATATAGTGAGAAGGCAGAGCCTGGATTATGCTCCAGAGTTGAACTGCTTCATTTCAAATCCCATCTCTGTCTTGAACTACATGCTTGACCTTAGGCAAACTATTTAAATTCTCTAAGCCTCAGTTTCCTTACTTATAAAATAGGATAATGATAATACCTACCATATATTATTACTATAAAGTGAAATTACTTTGGTGGGGTACCACGCAGTACGGTTCTTGTAGTGGAAAGTTACTGTTATTCTTAGCAAACTTTAGCATCTCAGATTTTGTGAGAAAATCATTTGACTGAGACTAGAGGTCATCAGTAGTTTGTCAGCTTAATAAATTCAAAGAATAACTAATGATTTGGTTATTAAAAAGCTTGACCCAGACTATCCATCTTTCCAAGTTACAGAGAGGGATAAAATATAATATAGAACTTAGCTACTATACATAAAAACAGTGATAGTAAAAGCAAATTGTGGGAGGAATTTATTCATGTATTTAGAGAATTATGCTGTCAAGAGTTTCAATCTTCCTTAGTGCCTGCTTCTTTTGAAGTGCAAATTTTCAAAGAAGAGTATTGAATACTTTAATTCACTAGTACCTTGGTGCAAATGATTTTTATCAGTCCTGTTTCTTTCTTCAACTGGAAAGGATTACATGAAACCTCTTGGAGGAAAGAAATAAGTAAAATAAAGGTAAGGAGAAAGTGGGAAAAGAAGGTAGAAAGGAGAGAAGCAAGACCTGCCACACAAGCTTCCAAGTTCATAATTTTACTGTCAATCATACACAGAATAAATATTTTGCTTGATATCTGTCTATGGTTTCTTTAAAAATTCTCAAGAAAAAAGTCAAATAAATTGCTTGGGAAAACTTTTTTTAAGATTAAGCTTTTTGAAAAGAACATGCAATGATACAAAAATTATTCTTGAGTCTAGCATCTGCTTGAGTTAACAATCCAAATTCATTCCTTTCATTCTTAGCTAAACTTTTTTTTTAATAAACTCTTTATGTTAGAATAAATTTAGATTTAGAAAAAAGTTGTAAAGATAGTACAGAGAGTTCCAAATACTCTTCACTCAGCTTCCCCTAATTTTAACATCTTACATAACCATGGTACATTTGTCAGAATCAACAAAGAATTCACATTGCTATGATGCTGTTAACTAAATTCTAGACTTTGTTTGAATTTCAACACACTTTCTATTAATGTCTTTTTTCGGTTCCAGGATTCCATCTGGCACATTAGATTGCATTTAGTCTTCTCTGGTCTGTGAAAGTTTCTCATTCTTTCCTTGTGTATTAGTTTCCTATTGCTGCTAAAACAAATAATCACAGATTTAGTGGCTTAAAACAATGAAAATTTATTATCTTATAGTTCTGGAGGTCAGAAGTCAGAAAATGGGATTCACTGGAATAAAATTAGGCTGTCTACAGGGCTGTGTTCCTTTCTGGAGGCTCTAGGGGAGAATCCATTTTCTTGTCCTTTCCAGCTTCCAAAGGCTGATCACATTGCTTGGTTTGTGACCCCCTTTTGTCTTCAAAGCTGGCAATGTCCAGTCAAGTGTTTCTCACAATGCTATCTCTCTGATTCTGACACTTCTGTCTCCTTCTTTCCCATTTAAAGATCCATGTGATTATAATGGAATCACCATGAGAATCCAGGATAAACTCCTTTAAGTCAGCTGACTGGCAATCCAAATTTCATCTAAAAACTGCCAATTACTTGTAACATAACATATTTACAAACTGTGGAGATTAGGATGTAGACATATTTGGTGGGCCATTATTCTGCCTACTATAGCTCATCTTCTGGCCCTCAAAGACTCATGTCTGTTCCACATGCAAAATATATTCATTCACCCCATCCAAAGGTCTTCAAAGCATCAACTCCAAAATATTATTGCTCAAACCCCCGAGTCTCATCATCTAAATCAGTTAAGAGTAAGGCTCTGTGCAGAATCCATCTGGGGCACAATTTCTATCTATGAAAGTGAAACTCAAGAAACAAGTTACTTACTTCCAAAGTACATTTGTGGGACAGTCATAGGATACTAGTTATAGATGTCTAGTTCAAAAGAGGAGAAAATAGAAGAAAAAAGTTGTAGGGCATTGTTGCCTCAGTATGTCGACAATCAGACTCTGAGTGCTCCACCCAGGTGACCAGGTGTGCTAAGGCTGGCCTCTGCCACAAGTTCCCCTCCTGCTTCTCCCCAGACTGTGACCTCGCGACAGTCAAATGCACTAATTAAATCCCTTCTTGCTTTTTCTTGCCTACCCAACCCTGTACCCCCAAAAAGGGACTTGCCCACAGGGCCTCACTCTCTCTGGGCCCCCCACCTGCTTCGATGAACTTGCTCCTTGGTGCTCCCCGCATGTCACTTCCCTCTTGGAGTACAGCGACTGTGTCTCTGGGACCTGAGAATACAATAAACTTTGTTTTATTCTGAGCCTCTCCTCTGTCTTCTCTTGTGAACCACACTTGACTGACAGTCTTATAAAACAATACAAAACATACAGGACCCAAGCAATTTCAAAATCCCTCGCGGCTTTCCAGGCTGCCCTCTGAGGTTAACAACTCTAACCTTGGAGTCATTCTTCCTTTTTCATAAAAGGTAGCACATATTTACAGCTGAGTAGTTTTATCAGTCTGTTTCTTGCCTGTAGAATTTTGGGGACCTGACAGTCTTCTTGTATTTCGTACTCTGTCTCTTTTAGTCCAAACTTACAGAGTTTCTGCTGGTATAAAATTCTCAAGAACTGAACAACATTATGATTTTAGCCCAGTGAGACAATGCCAGACTTCTAACCTACAGGGCTGTCAGATAACAGATTTGTGTGGTTTTAAGCCAGTTGTTTTAAGTTTGTGGTAATTTATTACTGTAGCAATAGAAAACTATTACAATTGGATTTAGTGATATGGAGGTCACTGGTGATATTGATAAAAGCTACTTCAGGAAAATGAGAAATGGAAGTCTATTTAGAAGGGATTCAAAAGAGAAAGAGAAGAATAATTGGAGAGTGCACACAGACCATCCCTAAGTTTTCCCACATACTATATATATATATTACACTCCGTTTTTGTAGTTAATTCCTATCACTAGGCTTTCCCTTACTCTTTTGGCCTGGATTATCTTTTTTTCCTTTGGGTTCCTATCACCTGGACAATTACTACATTGTAGGATATAAGCTCTCTCTCCACCAAACTCCCTTGTATGCTCAGCACTGAGCAGAGTGCTTAACTGGAACAGATGTCAATAAATGCTCACTGAATTCATAATCATGTTAGGGGCTCTTGCACTTGATAAATTAAGCAGCTATAAAGTATACCCTACTGCTCCATGAAGTTTATTATTTCTATTCTTTAGGTACAGTTCAGTGATTAGGCTTCTAGCCAAATATTTGGTAAGGTAAGCAAAAAGATTAACCAACAGAACAAATACCTATCAAATTTCAATCAAATTCTAGCTTCAGTACATGAAATCTATTTATTTAGGTGAAAGTGCTTTCTCAGGGAAACTTTTATAGATCATTATCCTTAGTTTCAAAAGCAAATTTTCAAGAAAGTCCCAAGTTACAGCTTTCCTTGGAAATAAAAAAAAAGTATTTATAGAACTAAATATGATGCTATTTAAATTTCAGGAAAGAGGATGCTAGGAAATGCTATAAAGATTTGAAAGCTTAAACACACCTGCATTGAAAGCTTAAACACACACAGACATAGGAACTAGAAACTTAAACCAATTACAATAATCAGGAAGCAAAGTTTATCCAAATAAACAGAAAACATGATTTGAGTTTTAAGGTGTTATGGAATTTTACTTCCTTGAACTTTTAAACTTTCTCATTTGTTCCTCTCAGTTCCCTATACTTCCTCTCTGCAATGTAGCCCTTCAGTAGACAAAATATCCTGTGGCTTCAGAAACCACATTGTTCAGATAATTTTTCCTGCCCTCTTGCCACGCACCAATTCCCACACTTTGTCTTTTTATTATCTGATAGGCACTGAAATTTGCTTTGAGTAAGCCCCACCATCTTACATAATTAGGAGTCTTTCATCTTGCAACTACACCCCTTTGAAACAACCTGGAACAAGGAAGAAAACAAGCAGTGTTTCTGAACAGCCTGGAACACTGTCCTAAACACCAGACTCTGTAACTCAAAGAATTACTCTTTGGAAATTGCCTCAGGCCCTCCCTCAAAGTCTTTTTACTTTAAAATAGTTCATTTATCAATATATCCTGAGAACACTAATGATTGATATCATAAAACAATATAATATTCAGGAGGTGATGGTCATGAGTCAAAAGTACACGTTAACAAAAGTACAAGTTACAAGTGTTCTGTAAATTAGAACAAATTAGAACAGGAAGTGGGCAGTTCATTACTGGAAGAGTGCCATCCAAAATGGTTGAAACAGAAAAAGTCTGAGCATTTAAGAAATGGGCTTTATTAATTTACACCTTTTTTGTGTGGAACTCGTTATTTTCTAACAATGCAGAAAAAAAATTTTCACTTGATTCACCAGCAGTAACTTGTGATTTTAAATTTACTTTATTTTTTAAAATTGTGTGCAACAGTAGGGACATAACTGAAGGAATCCTATGGCATCACAAAACTGAAGAGGTCTACATGATGTCATGGCTGATGAGTCAAAATTAGGCTCAGTGACTGGATTCAGACAGCTTGGGTTCCAATTATTAACCTGCCACTGATGAGCTGTGTGAACTTTGTCACGCCACATTAGTGTACTCTGCCTCAGTTTCCTCATTTGTGAAATGGGGATAATAAATGTAACCACATCTTAGTGTTGGATGCAGAGTAAAACGCAATGAATCTTATTTGTTATAATCTTTTCTGCATATCATCTAGTTTTATCAGTCAGAAACACATCCACTAGACATGTGCAGAGAAATCAGAGGGAATTACAGTATCTTAGAATTGGAAGGGAACTTCAAAATTATTCAGTGAAGAGAATTTAGAAACTATCTAACCCCATTTCCACCTAATGTAGGAATCTTTCATCAAATTCCCTGGTAGTCATTTAACATCTGCATGGAAAATTCGTGGAAAGGAGCTAACTCTTTCAGGGGTCTTTCTTTTGTGGCATGGCTCTGCTGGCCTCATCCATTCACCTTAGTCTACCTTCTAGAGCAATAGAGAATAAAAGTATTCACCCTTTACGGAGGGCAGACAGAGTTCTGGGTAAATGTATTATATACCCTACATGTATCCTTGCTAATCCTTATAATAACCCTACAGAATTGATATTCTTAGGGATTCAAAAATTGAGGTACAGAAGAGTAAAGATCTTATCTGAGGTCATATAGTTAATATGTTTAAAAAAGATGAAATATTCTTATCAGTAATAACCCTTTAAAAATTTGAAAATGTGTATTAGTTTACTGTACGCTCTCTTTCCTCCAGCAATCAATTCCTCAGCTATTCCTTATATGATATGAGGAGTACATTTCCTATTTGTCACCCTTCCATGAATACTTTAAACCAATTTTATTATTACTCTTAAGTGTGACACCCAGGTATGAATACTCTTCTTCGGGTGGAAACTACCCATCCTAATTTGGATATTACTCTATTATACAGCCTAAGGCTTCTTTTGCAGTTGTATAAAAATGTTGACTAGTGTTCAAATAAGGCTTCTAGAGTTTTTTCCCCTTAATAAAAATGCTATCAAGCCTAATCTCTCCCATCTTGTACACAGGCAGGGTGTGTGTTTGTTCATTAGTTTTTGTTTTTTTGTTTTTTAATTCACAGCATGTCTGTTAATTTCATTATATGGGTTTCATCTCAGTGTTCTGCCTTGTCAAGATCATTTTAAATCTTAATTCTGTCATCCAACACATTAGCTCTACCTTTACACTTAGCATTACTTGCAAATTTGATAACCATCCTTTCCATGCCTTCATTCAGGCTGTTGATAAAAAACATTGAAGAGGAAAGGGGCAAAGATATAATTCTGTAGCATGCTACCAGAGATATTTTAGTTACTGATGCTGCATCTAAATGAATAATGGTCAAGCAATAAAACAATGCAGCTTTGTCTTTATAGCATTTATAGTTTCAAAATCTCATATTTACCATATAATGCATTATTGTGATCTACTCCAGGCATCATAGCTATCTAACCAGGTAGGAAGAGAAATTAGATTCAAGAACAGGCAAATGGGGAGTGGTAAGTGCCTGCTGTGTGCTAGGATTTTAGGAGCTTTGTGAAGACATTCCCAGGTTTCTCCTCATTTAATTCATGGCCATGGTTAGTTCAAAGGAACTTTATTCTTTTGACTTAAGTAAAATAGCTGTTTGTGTACTATTAAAAATGCCAATCTTTTGTGTTTTTTCATCATAGCACTTATCACTATACTATATGTTTTGCTTATTATTTTCTTTATTTTTTATCTTATCATAGGGCAGGATTTTTGTTGTTGTTGTTATTTTCTAGCACCAAACCATATGGTAGATGCTTATAGTGGATTCTCAAAAATCTATAGATAAGTGAATAAAAATCTTTAAGGCTATAGTTCTGCCAAGTTTTGCATAAATGTGTTTTAGATCCTGCAGAGCAAGTTTTGATAAATTTAGCTCCATCAAGAAAGTGAATGTCTGTGGACCAAATAAATGTGAGCTTTCTGCTACTAACCTCTGCCCACATCCTTCGTGTCCTTTGTCACCCTTCCTTTTACCCAGGACGTAGGGAGCAGGTGCTTCCCCTATGTTCTCCCACTGTCATAACACTTTCTCCACGTGGCCCAGGTCTAAGGCTGGCTTTCTACTCTAAATTCAAGTTTGACTAACAGTGGTAAGTCTAGTCTTACAGCTTTTCTGAAATGAAAAACACCTTGCCTGAGGCAGTTGCTGAGAGCCTGCCTTCAGTTCCCAGACTGCTTATTTGCATTCTTTGTTTCTTAGATTCCTCCCATTATCTGCTTAGATTCCTTAATAGGGACATGCACCTTGTTCACTTGGTATCTCAATGTACTGCCTGCTGTAGCTTCACTGAAGATGCTGTAAGCTCCCAGGCCAAAATGAAGATGCCTTAACCTCTGGGTTCACTTGGGTCTGACCAAGCCCTTGTCCCCCTCATTATCTGCCCATCTCATATTCTTCTGCAATGATCCTAAGGTATCGCAGACAGGGACAGAGTGGGAGGGAACATGAGGTCACTGACAGCCGGAAAAGGCATTTAAAAGCCAACAGTGCCTACCACTTGGTTTTGCACAGAAGGCCCCCACTTATATTATTACTGAAATAGTTTGTATATGTACTCTTTTGAATATGATTGGGAAGTAAAATACATGCAAGACACCAAAAGAATTTTTTTTTTCTTTTTTTAGGTTGGAGAAAGAGAAGTGACCTAATTATTGTTTTCAACTACATGACGGATTGTGTCCATCTGTTTTTCTCTTCCACCAGGAATAGAACTGGAGGAAACAGGCTTAATCTGTAGCCTGAGTTTTGTAGCTTAAACATAAAGGAGAATTCCTGACAGTGAGTAGTGGATTATGGTGTGTGTTCCTTATGAGATTTAGTTTCCATCTGGTTTGTATGTTGGATGCAGTTGTCTCTGGAAGTGGCAGAGGTGGGTGTACATGGAGGTTAAATGACCTCTCAAAGATTCTTATTTCTAAGAATTTATGATCAACTTAAAAAAGAACTGCAATGGCTTCATGCTTTCCTAATATTTTTAATGTAGGATAATATAACTTATTGGGAGAGTACATTTAAAAATAACTTCAAAATGAATGTTCAGCCTCTTCTAAAGTGTAGGAGGGCAGATCTCTGAATTTTGAAAAGATTGAACATGGTTTACTGAAATGTATTTCTGGGTTTGCCCTAGATGAAGTTGTTATTTATTCGGTTATGGTTTATATTGCTAAAATTGAGTTTGAATTTGGAATGAGTATTTTCTTCATGTGAAAATATTTGGGTTAGACAATGTTGGTGGCAGTGACCTTTATGACCATCCTCTCTGCCCATGAGTGGAAAGAAAAGCTTTATGGCTGATAATGGTAATAGAAATAAAAACAATCCAGTGACTGAATTATACAATAAGGTTATTTAAACTGAAATAATTGAACTAGAAATAAATGATAATAGACAAGGAAGGAAGGCAAGATTCAAAGTGACCTCAGGGTTACTTTAGACATCTATGTAAATACCAAAGTATTGAAACTGCTAAACTCCCATCTGGCACCCACATGAAAACTACAGTCTCAAAAATAAATGCAAAATGTTAAAAATGTGAACTTCTGAATCTTGACAGAAAATGTTAAATGTTAAAGACTGATAGTTAAAGAGAAGACTTTAGAGAGTAGGTGAAGTACTGATAACTATACTAACTTGCACTAAGATATCTGTGTGCCTTTCAAGTTAGAAGATGGCTACTGTATTTATCTTCTTGATCCTATTTGAAATTCAATTTGCACAAATAGAAAAAGAACAATTTAATTTATACCCAAAACCATGCTTTAATGATTTAATTAACACATTTTAATTAACAAATTTTAAAAGAATTCTAAAATTATGCTAAAGATACTATGTCAAATGCTGATATTTTATAATAATTTAGAAAATGTGAATCAATCTTCAGATTTGATTATTCTTTCTTAAATATACAAAGGGTTGCAAAGGCTCTTTAAATGTATCTAGAACAGGTGATATTAGGGATTTCACTGGGGTGATGTTTCCCCTTCTTCTTAGCTTTGTCTTAAAAAAGAAAAGTGATTAGTGTTAGTCAGGCCATGTAGAATAAAATAATAGCTTCATAAAGAATAGAAATCAAAGTTTAAGAAATCTTTCAGGTATTACATACATGTTAAAAAAAATCTCTAAGAGTTTCACAATTCCAGGGAGCTTTGGGGAGTTGCAGGCAGAAGTCACAAATGGTATGTGACTGAAGTTCATGTCCTGTGGGAATTATATTACTTTGGCTTTCCTTTCCTGAGATTCTTGTGCTAATTACTGAATCTGCCTCTCATTCCTTGGGTCCCCATATGATTACATCTAGCCTATGTTTTACTTTACTCATACTGATATGGCTTTATTTGGTATCTTGAATAGATCTACCTTTTCCCTCCATAACGCTCATCATTTTTCCAGTTCAAGTAGCAAGTTGAAAGGATGTGGCATGTACGTTGCAATAGGACATTCTGGATTTGTATAAAACTAAAAACCTTTAAGGATACAATTGTTAGGGGTCCTACCACCTGTGTTTGAAAAGTGAACGATTTAGGTGAGGGACTCACACTGAGTAATCATCCTCTACTACTGAAAAATAATCTTATGGGGTCATATTTAAATATGCTTAAAAAGGTAGATTTTAGCTGAAAAAAGATGAGGTGAGAGTTTTGAGAATGAATCTGTTACAAGACCCATTATTATATAAACTCTTAAAACTAGAAAAAGCTGTGAAGATTTTAATACCTTCTGGCATACTGTGAGTTGTCCCCCTTACAAATCTATTTTTCTCTTCTTCCTGGGCACATGGTCACACATAACCTTACCCGGCCTCCTTTGCTGTGAATGCCATGTGACAAATTACTTTGGCAAAGAATGTAATGGGAACTGATGTGTGCAACTCTGCCCTCACTTACTTGCTTTGAGCTTATCCTCTTTTCATGTCCTATGAGCTGGAACATAGATTTGCTCCAGACCCAGCTTGACTGACCATGGGATGAGGACTATGCCCAAGGGTGTGGTAGAGCCACAAGGTAAAAGAACATGGTCCCCTGATAACTGAGTGGAATGCAACCACCCTACCAAGCTGGCCATTCACCTTAGAAGGTGTGTGAGAGAAAAATAAATACCTACTTTATATAACCCATTGTATTTAGGAGTCTCTGTAATACAGAAGCTTATTTGTTATCTAACTTATAATACTTAATAGACAAATATTTCTAACCAAGAAAAAATATTAGAGTGAGATGTTAAATAGTTTTGATAAGATGAAGATCAATAAGAAAGGTTTTAAATTATACCCATGTTTATGTTTTTATCTCTTTCCTCTTTTTTCCACCCTATTCACTGCCCTCAGAAGACTAGCCTGTATGGATTATGGAAACATACTTCTTTGTCCTTTGGTTTCTGGTTGGGTTTGACCAATAGGGAGTCTTGGCAAAGGATCAGAGGTATGTGAATGAGGTCACAGTATTTACTTCCTTGGTTCCTTCCATGTAAAGGTGCCTTAGGCTATTTTCATAACTCAAACTGAAGGTAACTGCTTCTTTCAAAGTAACATCCTCTACACAAGTCTCTCCTCTTTCACAGTAACTGCTCCTTCTCCTGTCCTTCTGAAGTTAGTAAATCTAGGTTACAAACCATACTGTATGGTTCCTCTTATCCTGTCAACGCCTTTATGAACAGTCACTTTGTAATTAAACTCTCCCTGAATTATCTTAACTTGAGTGTTCCATCTGTTTCCTGTTGGGAACTTAACTAAAGCAGTACTTGTGCATCATTCTTTTAAGTATAATGTTATCTGAATGCTAGGAAATTATTTATGATCAGCTCGAAATTGCTTTATTTTATGAAGACATTATTATAACTGGATGGAAATTGAAGGGAAAGCATGCAATTTATTTTCTAGGTAGCTAAACCTATATAGCCACAGTTATTTTAAAAGTGAAAACCTGCTTAGAGTCTTGTTTCCTTATTTCTGTAGAAGAAGCTTACTTAAATTAGGGAGTGCTTGGGAAAAACCAACTAAACAAACAAAGATTTCTAGGGAACAGCACCAAAATCAGTCTGTCCTAGGAAGTGATAGCTCATGTCCCTTCCTGGCTCATAGAGGCTGGCAGTAGAAACAGTATCCTCAGGAAACTGGTTGTATATCTTGGTCCTCAAATGCTATAGAACAACAAATAGTTGTGCAGTGGGTTTTATCAACCATTAACATTGGATTAGTCAAGATTCTTTTATCTCAAAAGGAGATAAATCCAGTTGGACAATTAGATGGTTGATTGGGTTTAACAAAAAGGTATTTTTGTTGTTGATGTAGCTGGGAAGTCCAAGGATCAATGTCTAAGGCATCATGAGAATTCTTTCTGATTTCCTCTATTTAGTTCATTCTGTGTATTTACTTCATTCTGCGGCAAGCTTGTTCTGTATGTAAGGAAAGGTGGCTGCTAAGAGTCTTAGGAAAATATGCATATTTAAAGCATGTGATCCTATGGAAATAGAGCCCTTTTCCCTTTCAGAGTTGATAACATCAGATCTCATGGTAGGACTGTGATTGGCTCCACTTGGGTCAAGTTCCCAGTTCATGACTGTATGGGTAGGGGGATGTTATACTCTGAATGACTAACTTGGTTCATGTTAACAGTCCTGTGGTCAAAAAGAACCAACTATCATGATTTACAGCCCTCTAGAATTATGAAGTTGAGGAAGAATAGGCATCTTAAAGTCAAATATCTTTTTTACAATCACTCAAGAAATGAGACTGAAGTTCTTTCAAATGTTTGGTAGAAAAGTTAATGTTCCTGGACATCTACTTCCAGTAATGGCAGGCTTGGTAACTTTGACCATCCTTGCCTCTCAAGAAAATTAAAATGCTGAATAAAATAGTTTAAAAATTTCCTTAAAAGCATCAAATAGTTAATGTGTGAAGGAGAGGTTTCTAAACCAAAATCCCAGAAAAAGCGAGGATTCAGAGACACAAGAGCAGCACTTGAAACTGCTTTTGCTTAAAGGACACTTGCTATTCTCTTAGAAGCATCTTTGAAACTGGGCTTGATTAAGGGTTAGCTTGTTTCAGTTTCATGAGTTGAGGGAACCAAAAATCAAAGTTGAGTACCATTCCTAAGTAGGGTTCCTGACTGTCTCTCCCTAAATACACACACACACACACACACACACACACATTTTACTGGGACCTAAAAACTGAGACCCTCAGGACAAGGTTCAACACATTTCAACTGATAAGAATCACACAGTTTGTGTTTTTGGACAACGATGCATTTATGATAGAAATTTAAAACAAAAAGGCAACCAGAGAAGCCATAAGTGTTTGGAAGTTAACAAATATGTTTGTATATAACTCACAGATTAAAGAAGATTTTAAAAATTAAAAAGTATTTTGAATCAAACAATTTGTGCACACCAATGATCAAATATGTAGAATTCTGTTAAAGGAGTGTTAGAAGGAAATGTATAGCTATGAATAAATATGATAAAAAGAAAACAGTTTGAAAATCCATAAGCCAAGCAAACAGATCAAGAAATGAGGAATAAAAAATCTCAGCAAGAATAACTAAAAGGAGTAGAAGAAAGAAAATAATAAAGATAGGAGCAGAAATTAATACAATAGATACCAAAAATAAGTTGATTCTTTAAAAAGGTTATAAAATTGATGTAATAATCTTTTGGCTGCAAATGATGAAAGAACAGACATATAGTCAAGTTTCTTTTCTCAAAAAAATTATTTTCAAATTAATTTTTATGTCTACTTTAGTATTGTCTTCTTAAGAATCACAATTCTTTTAGGTGTTCTGGAGAATAACCACCTCTGTATTTGAATCCAAGAATCACATGCATATGTGTATGTGGTTGTTCAATAAGAAAATAATATCTATATTTTGAAAAAATATATATTCTTATACAAGCATATGTATGCTTACATATGGCTTTGTATACGTGTATATATAATCTTTATATATATCTACACATGTGTACATGTATGAATGTGTATATATATGTATGAATGTATATATATATATATACACACACACACCTTTTCCCTCAAAAAGAGTGAAACTCTCTACCGACATATACATCTGATTCCTAATTCATTTTCATGCACATTGAGTCAGTCCTTTACTGTTTATATAACTCCCTATTTTTTTCTTCTTAATTAAGAAAAAATTGTGGTAAAATATACATAACATGAAATTTATTATCTTAATCTTTTTAAAGTATACAGTTCAGCAGTGTTAAGAACTACATTCACAATGCTGTGCAACCAGTCTCTAGAACTTTTCTCATCTTGCCAAGCTGAAACTCTATACTCATTAAAAAACTCCCATTCCCCACTCCTCCAAGGCCCTGGCAATAACCATTCTATTTTCTGGATCTACAAATTTGATAACTCTGGTACCTCATATAAATGGAATCAAGCAATATTAATTTTTTTCTGACTGGCTTATTTTGCTTAGCATAATGTCCTTGAGGCTCATCCATGTTGTAGTGTCAGAATTTCCTTCCTTTTTAAGGCTGAGTAATATTCCATTGTGTGTGTATACCATCTTTTGTTTCTACTTTCATTCACTGATGGATGCTTGGATTGCTTACACCTTTTGGTTATTGTGAATAATGCTATTATAAACATGAATGTACAAATATCTCTTTGTCACTTTAAAAAAATTCTTTTGATTAAATATCCAGAAGTGAGATTACTGGATCATATAATAATTCTATTTGTAATTTTGAGGAGCTACCATGCTGTTTTCCATAGAGGCTGAATCATTTTACATTCCCACCAATAATAGTACATAAGGGTTTCAATTTCTCCATATCCTTGCTAACATTTGTTATTTTTTGTCTTTTTGATACTAGCTATCTTAATGGATGTGAGGTTATAGTTAGGTTTTATGTCTCAGATTGAGATTGGGAATGGGGCATTTAGTAGTTGGTTTGAGAGTTTACAAAAATATTTTCAGTAAGACTACTTCCCAAGGTAGTCTCATAAGCCTCATTACATGTGTCTCTTTCTAATGCATTTTTGTTATTATCTAAACAGCTATAGTGTCATAAAATTGTTGAAAAGTCCCCACTTCTAATGACGTCTTTCCTTCTTCTCCCCAGCCATAAATCTACCAGGAACCTCAACTTGAACTTACTTCAACAAAATTAAAATCATTCTATCTATCTATCTATCTATCTATCTATCTATCTATCTATCTATCTATCTATCTATCTATCTATCTATCCATCTATCCGTCTATCTATCTATCTATCCCCATCGTCACCCCTGTCACACACGCACATACAAACATAACACATAGATTAATAGTGGGTGCAGGGATGGTTTCCTCAAAGCAAAAATAACTTGCTATTATTATTGCAGGGAGGGGCAGATGTTTGATGAGATACAAAATCAACCAAAGTCTACTGTAAACATATTCTGTTAGAGAAATTTTCTTTGTTCTCCACAGCCTTAAGCACTTACCCTTTTTAAATATTTGATGATGAAAATGACTAACATTTTCCATAGGTTAAAAGATTTAAAAATTGATATTGCATTAGGGTTTTGCTAGAAATCTACTCCTGAGAACAGTGATGTAGAATGGCCTTGTGGAAAGATTATCTTCTCATGTTCCTTCGCTATTTGACAACGGAAAAGATACAAGATGACTCTTAAACCAAATTCCAGTTAATAGAGAATGATGCCATAGTAAAGGTATGGTGTAGTACATAAAGCCTTGAATATAATTCATTGCTCCAATATAACTCTGAAGGGTGTTAAAAACTGATCACTTTCATATCTTCCAACAAAGTACTGAAAGTAATTCCACTTTCATATGCTTAAGTTAAGGAGAAAGTAGAGCAAATTAAAGTCCTAAAGCTTCAGCTATCCTTCTCTATAATAACTTCTGAAGAGTACAAGTGGAATTTTTAAGGGACATCTCTTTTCCCAGTGTTGAATTCTGTGAAATGAAGTAATTAAGTGACATGTTTAATTCTATTTCCTTAAAAAAATTGTCCCATTAATCTCCCCCCATTTTCTAATATGCAATACATCCCAGAAATAATGAGCTACAGATACTGTTCTTTACTTAAGAGAAGAGCTGTTTGTCAATGACAAAATTAGACTTTTTTCTTTGGGGAGTTTTCAAATACCAGTAGCTTCTGTTACAGGATGCTCCTTCATATCAAAAACTATTGGTGGTTTAAAATTCTTGGGAATGGGTTTAGGAATTTTGACCTTACTAGTTAGTTCAAAGTGGATGCAGAAGAGTGGTAAACTATTATAAAACTGTATTTTTCACCCAAAGTGTCTGAAAAGCAGTATTTAAAATTTTTTTGCAATTTGAAGTAAGCAAGGTGGCTTAATGTTTCAGATACATGAGGTGGGCATATTTCCAGCACATTCCTAGAGGACAAGCTATAGAGCATAAAAGAGTCTAGTGGATAAGGCAGAAGTGAAGCAGAAGACATAAAAGATGGAATGGTGTACAAACGTCTGTTTTTTATCTTACATGAAAACTGCACATTTTTAGGTCAATTTTCCAGAGATTAACAGAATACAGCTGCTAACCTTCAGCTGTCCAAGAAGGGTCAGGATAAGATTATTACTGAGTGATTGGAAAAAAAAAAACAAATCCATAAACACCAGATTAAATATAATTGGAAACAAGGTGAAAGGTTCAACATTTTTTTCCTGAAGGAGTTTTCTCAAGAAAGATCTGGGAATTTCTGACAAAAGTCTCTCCTGAAACTTTGGTAAGGTTGAAGAGAGAAATGGTGGACAGTGGTGAAAGTAGCTGGGCTAGGGGGTGGAGACACAGGCCTGACAGCCTTGTGCCCCCAAGATTTAGATAACTGCAGGGAATTATTTTTTAACGAGGTTTCCTTTGAAGGAATAAGTACATGAAGGACCAGTAAACATCCTTTCACAATTTGCTTTTGACTCGCTTAGAAAATAGTGGAAGGCAGATTAGAAGTTTTGATATAGCTTTTTTTTAAATTAAAAATTGGAAGAATGTCATAACTTTCCACAACTTTATATGTGTCTTGGCTTAACTTGTCTTTTATTTTATTTCCAGGATTCAAAGAAGATAAAAATGACCAGTACAAAAATAGATTGATATTTTTCCATCTAGAAGTTACTCATTCACAGAAAGAAAGAGAGAAAAAACCTTCCTTTAAAAATCTCTAATGAACAATTCAGATGATGTTGTTTAAGAAAAGGTCCTATCTTACATTGTTATCCATGTATCAAAGTGACTTCCTCACAGGATGATCCCAGTATTTAACACTAACAATTACACTGCTTTTCCTCAACATGTAAACTTTTATTGTGGACTGCCTGAAGTAGTGAGAACTGTATGAAAGGTCATCTTTTAACTCCATCTAGGGCTGTTAGTTAAGTTATTTTTACTTCATTTCCTAAAATTTCAGAATGTGGATGAAGAGTAATCAAGTCCTTTAAATTCACTGAGTAAGTTAAGTTGGCACTGATACATTATTTATATAAGTGAAATGAAATCTTGCTAAAAAATCGTACTAAAAAACTGTTCAGTAGGGGTAGAACTTAAGAAGCTCTAGTAAATTCATTTTACCAGAGTCATCACTTATGAAACCAAACTCACATTAAAAGACTATACAGTTGTATGGAATTTTAAAAAAAGGCCCCAGTTCCTTCACTGAACACAGCACCTCTCCTCTGAAACTGAAGAGAGTGATTCATACCAGATAGGAGCTCAATTTTGGTCCTAAGAACTTTTATTTGAACAAACAAATTAAAATTATTTGTAATCAGTCTGCTCAGTCTAGTGTTACACATGATGGCTTTAGCTTTTTTTCCCCCATTTCTGACATAGTTGTATATTTTAGCACACGTTGCATAAAATGCAAAACAATAAAACCATGTATCTTCTGCTTTCTCTGCTCCCCCTTTTTGGTGGTTTTAGCTTACTATGGTTAAATGACAACTGGGGATTAGAGGTGACAGAATTAATGTAGGCAGGTTTTATTTTCCACCTGGCTTTAGCACAGATCAAAGAAGATGTCCAGCCATGAGAGAGCAATTAAAAATCACTGCATCACACAGGAGTTTTTGTTGTTTCTCTGAGTATAGTACCAAGAACTCTTCACCATTTTCCTCCCTTTTGTTCATATCTTATCTTAACTTCTTCTCAAAAACTCAGTGTAAGGAGTTTTTAATTTAGTTCTTTATATTGACTCGGAAGCTTTTTTTGGTGAATAGTTCTGTTGCCTCTTGAGGGAGGGTTGAGAGAAAGAACTGAGGAAATGGTCAGGAACAACTAATTTTCTGGTCTTCAGGAGGTGACTGACAGTGGTAAGCTGTCTGTGTGGTTACTTTTCTACTTGAACTAATCAGAGTTCCATTGGTGGTTATTTTGTGATTTGGAATCTTATCATTCCTGATACTTTAACCAGCCTTTAATACTAACACAAGCAACAAACAAATTTAAGTGTGACAACTTGGAAGCGCTAATGATTTTTTCTTAACTATTATCCTAATATGTACTATCTACCCATAGCCCTAATACACAGTTGTTTTTGTTTTCGAAAGTTAATTGATAATCATCAAAATTGATTGGCATGCATTCTGTTAATGGTTAAGATCAATCTTAGGGAACTTTGGGAAGTAGGTGTAATTGATCTCTGGTGCCTCTCCATCCAATTTTGATTCTGAGTAGCCCTTTTACTTCTCTTAGTACTCCTTCTAGGTACTCAGTATGGTCTTCAGTCTTCTCAAAGGCCATGCCCCAGCTCTCACCCTTCCTCAGACACTGGTATTTTTCTTCAATAGCATTTTTGACAGTTCTTTGTATCTTTCCAGACTTTCTCTTTTGCCATCAGTTTTGTTCACCTTTATCTTAGTATCTTATAGTTCTATCAAGTTACTGGTGAATCTAATCAACAAATTTAAACCAAATGCTAAAGGCTGATATAATAAAATAGTTAATCTTCGATCTAAAGGAGTTAGCATTTTGTGAATTTCAGGCCTCTGTCAGAGCCCTGAGAAAGATATTTTTGGATAAGATTTCTTCTTTTAGAGCTAACTAGATCACATCCATCTTCACATGAACAACAGAGGGGAAAAAAAAATGCTCTGGGAACATCCCAAGGTGTATCTGACAGACTTTACCATCATTGAGATCCATATATTTTACAAGCAATTCTCTCACCATTGTCTTTCCTCTCTCATCACCTTGGAGGCTTTGAAACCTTCTCATATCATGATTAGGAGATTACGGGTGGCATTCTATGGGGAATATTCCCTTTCTAATTTGAATTTGCTGTCAAGACTAGGGCCAAATCTTCTTTCAAGGCTAGTATTTCACATAACAGAATTTTCTTTTGTAATTAGACCAGATCAGGATGACATAGATTGAGTAATCTCAATAAATAGTTTACAATTCTTCACTTACAATTTTAGATGAAAGTTTTCAATTTAAAAGGATGAAGAGGCCAGGAACTTAATCTGTTTAATTTGTCCATATAGCAGTCCTTATTATAGCCTAAGTTTAAGAGGGCATTTAAAATATAGTACTTGAAAAAGAGACTAAGAAACAATAATTTTTGTATCTGATTTTGCATTTTATATTTTAAACAGCTATGGTTTTTGTGCTGTGAGCACTAGTAACTTAAAAATGGCTTCATTATCATTTTTGACCTTATTACAAAATCTAGGTTCACACTAGAGCAACAATTGAGTGATTTTCACCACTGGCAACACAGACATAAAAAAAGTTTTTATTAATATAAAATTCATGTTGTATTAATTTGCCACATGGGCATTCATAATAAACAAAGGCTGACTAGCTCCAGACCTCCAAGTAGTAGTTATAATGCTTCTCAAAAAACGGAACTGAATGTGGTCATTCACATGTTTCATAATTTAAGATTTTTATTTTTCCATAATGCAGTGAATGAAATTCAGCCATCATTTACTAAAGTCTATTGCCTGGGGGCTTAAAATATTCTTGATATTTAGCAAGCAGGATAACTAAACTAAAATCGTGGTTTATGAATAATGAAACAGACAAATCTACTCCCTCTGGTGAAACGGAAATATACACTGTACACCTTTCCAAATATTTGTATATTTGTCCATTTTACTCACTCACCCATAGGATTAAGTTTCCCTCCTCCTCCTCTCTTTTTAAATGGAAATGATAAGGCAATGGTCCCAGTTCAGAAATGTATTTTCAGAAATACTAAGATTTTTTTTTATTCTATTAATAAGCATTATTGACTATTTGCAATTTTATATATATATATAAATTAAAAAATAAAAAATATATGGTAATGATGGTGGCTAGACATCCATAATGGGGGAATATTAACAAATTAAAGCTTCCTTTCCTACTCAGAAAGTGACCTAGAAACTAGGATATCTGGACTCATCAGCCTTAGGGAGGCTCACATGATATAAGTTGTCTCTGAAATTTGTCTTTATGTTCTATGAACAAGTCCCAACCTGGAGGCTATGTCTGATTTATGGGCTTGGCTTGGTTCTACCTGTCACAGAAGCATACTGGGGAAGTGAGGGCAGCAGCTAAGTCATCAGTCACTCAAAGGCTCACTGGAAGCAGCTGATTTGGAATCCCTTTCCTTCCCTGTGTTTCCTGAGTTGAGTTCATTAGTATAGAGAGTCATGATTCTGGGGGCTATGCAGTCTGAAAAGGCAGACTTGCAGATCTTTTTTATTTATTTGTTTTTTCAATTTGTATCTCTCCTGGTTGGGGTAGTTAATATATTTGATAGTGTTTAAGTTCAGCTCATTTTGAAATACTGTGATTATGATCATATAAATATATTGGGTATAAACTTCCTTTTGTATAGTCTCGATATTTGTATATTTGAAGATAAGGGATGAATTCAGAAACTGAATTTCTCTTTCAGGTTTATTTTTTCCACTTGACAAATTGGTAGCTACTCTGGAATGGCTTCAAGCTAGAGCACTCAATTCTTTTCTTGCCATGGTCAATGTGGAATCCAAGGCCTTTAATTGGGTCAACTAAAAGGGTAATGCTGCATAGTCCATCATTAGAGTGAGGAGAAAACTTTTTTTAAAAGCTATTCCTGGGATTAATAGTATGGTATCCTTATTTTATTTAGAAGAATTCCCAGAGCTTAGCCGTGTTCAAATATACTAATACTGCTGGCTATGTGCTAAGTGCATTAAGTACATTATTTCATATAATATTACCTAAGCAGCAGTTATTATTCTCACCATTTTTGCAGATGGGGCTGAAACACAGAGAGGTTACTGACTTGCTTAACGATCACATAGTTTATAGGAAGTAGAGCCAATAATTGATCCCTGGGCTCTTTGACTCTATAATACATTCTCTTAGCCCCTGTGGTAACTACTGATAGCACCCAAAGACAAAAGAAAATGAGTTAAGCCATCATATCATTTCCCACTCCCTCCCCCACCAATGATTTGTCCTAGCTCCACTATACAATGACTATTTTAGAAACTGAGCAGGAAATATACACCTCAGTGATTCTAAAATCCACCCCCCATACACACATTTTAACATCTCTTAAACTGGGATGTATATAATAATCACTGAAGTTTTACAATTACTAACCACAAGATAACAGTTATATCATAGTTGTCATTGCCTTAACCAATTTATTTTGCTTACATTTTTCTTTTTATGTATGCCATAGAATGATATATTAAAGAAAATCAATGTCAAAATAACACTAAAAGAGCTCTTTCTTTAAATGTAAAATAAAAATTTTAAATGATGGGAAAGCAACTTGTTACACTTTAGTTGTCAGTAAAAGGTTTTCTTTCTTATTGGACATAAAATAATGTGTTTAACAACATCTTAGATTCAAGAAAGTACAGTATGGGTTATGTTTAATGGCCATGCAGTCTTTTAGTATTAAGAAAAAGAAAAAAGCACCAGTACCACATTTCTCATCATGCCTTGTAAATTTCTTGCCAATTGTATCATATTTCTACCTCTGCATTATTCAGTGTAGTGCCATGCGAGTGATAGTTACTGAATAAATGTAGGATGAGTTGAATGTATAATGAGACTGATTTTCTTGTGTTTCCCGTAAGGGAAATATGAAACAAGAGTTTCAGAAACATTTTAAGCAATGTCAGCATCACTGCAATTATTGTACAACCTCCAATAATGATGACCTTCTTGAAATATCATGCTAATTCTAATGTATTCATTATAAAGAGTGGTGGCTTCCTAGAAAGGGCACAGTTTAGGAAGTCAGGAGATTTTAATTTTAATCCTGTCACAACCTTCCTATGACATCTTAGGTAAATCACTTAACCACATCCTGAGCCATGTCTAAGAATAATAATTAACACTTCTCACAGCTATTGTACATGGTCAAAGTCACTATGATGGTAAGTGAAATTATAAATGCAAAATCATTCTAAAAGTGTTAGAAAATGCTCACAATATATAATAATGCATTATTGTAAATAAAATTGTCTCAGTTTAGGGAGCCTAGAGCTTCCAAGAGAGCCAACCAGAACCAGGAGCCCCAGCACGTTATGATTACCATCAGGACTGAGACTGTCCTATTCATTTTCTTCTTGGTATTGGTCTTGGCATTGCAGGCATTCAGGATATGTGTTTAATGAGGGACTAAATGAACACAGGGACAGAACGATTAACTAAAGCAGATATAGGAGACTATCCATAGATTTTATTATCATGGAATTGCATAATCCTTTAAAAAGGAAAGTGGAGCAAGGCTAGAGTTCAAGATGGTTGGGATTACCTTTGTCCTCTGTCCTTTATCTGATACGCTTGAAATTTCTGGACAGAAGCAGTAACATTTTTTATAACAAGAAAATTTCCTTCTGGAAACTATGCAGATTTCCATACTAATAGTTACTATACAACCAATAACAGTTGGGAACCTTATTAATAGTTATTTTTACAAATACGAATAGCTGCAGATAGAATTTTTCAGGTTTAAAAAGTTTATCACAGCAGATTTGCTCAACAACCCAGAAAAATATGCTTCTCTCCTGAAATATGACTTGGACACTTGAAGCATCTATTTTAAATCATTCAGATAAAGCCTGTTTCTCTTAAGAGTGTGAACACAATTAACAAAGGGAAAGTATATATATTTTTTTAAGAGGAAAACAGAATTAATTTAGGAATTTGATATGCTGCCGCTTGGAGGCGCTCTTTACTCATTTAAAGCAGCTTTGACGATGAGACAAAGTGTGTTTGTAATGAAGGAAAATGACATCCAGGGAGAATTTCAATTGTCTAATTTTAGACACAGAATTCAGGTGTTTTGGTATTCTGGAGCTTGCCAGTGTACTGGTAGGTCTAAGAATGCCATTCAGGTTATGAAATGCATCAGGTTTGCATATAATGATGTTTTTACTCTGCAAAATTTAGCATGTTAGATTCACTTCTTTGATTTTCTTTTGTCTCCTTTCTGAAGGACATGGTTTTAAAAGTCTGACCAAAATATGGATAGTAAATACACATAATAAATGATTTTCCAAAAGAAGAGTCTTCCTTTAAGAAGAAACAACTTGAATCAGTAAAAATTCAGCAAGGTAATAGATGACAACATTTTGGTTACTAGATAGCTGAGCCTTATTTACAAATGAGATTTAGAAAAATGTAATCAAGCAACAGCTGTCATGAGCCAGTTTATTCATTAAAGAACATTTTTTTAGGTATGCAAATTGGGGTAAATGTACATACATAATACTGAATGGAATGGAACTGTTGTTAAGTCAATCAGAATACAAACTGTTAATAGTGGCATCCTGGCCAACTGTCACACTTTTGCATAATCAGCCACCATTTCAAAGGTTTAATTCAACATCAATCATTTTAATAGAACGTTAGAGAGAAATTATACTAGAATATTGTCACTGGAATATATGGGGATAGAAATTTCTGACTTGTCTTACTCTTGCTATGCATAAAAATACTCAATGCTAACCATTTTTCAGCATTCGGGGTAGGGGGCAGAAAGCATTAAAGACCCATGCCTATCTTCATTATAATCACCGTGTCTGGGCAATAGTCCCAGCCTCCAGTATAAAGAACCTCCCAGAGCGTAGCACATTAGTGAGTACAGTTCAGCTTTATCAGCTGGGGCATCAATCACATTCAGAAGAGTTATATCGGGTTCCCACCCAAGCCACTCCATTATGAAAATCTGTCCAATGCAGAACTAGCATGCCATTGCATTCGAAATCCATTTAGACAAGCTCACTGACACTAAGATATTCAGTGCCCTGTTTTAATAGATGAGTTCACTAAGAAGCAGCCTCACATTTTAGGACACCGTTTCTTCAAGTATAGCTTGAGAAGAAATGTGCTTTCAAATTCCAGATGATGGCTAAAGTGCACATTTCTAGGCTCTACTGAAGGAACAGAGGTTACAGGGGGTATCCTATTTTTAACAAGCTTTCTGAGTGATCCTATGCTTACTAAAGTTTGAGGATGACTGTTTGGTTAGGGATAACTGTCGTTGACAATTTAAACATCAAACACAATTTCCTTTTTCTGTAGTATATGTTTGATACTGTTCATCTTAACAGTGGGAAGGTTTATATTTTCAATCATTCTCTAGGGTTCTTTGGGAGTAGGAATTGGGATTTAGAAATTCAGAGTATATCAAATATCACAGAGCCAGACAAGCTTAGAACTTAAAATTTCACAGGAGTATTTTGCCCTAACTTTTTTTTTTTTCAGAAATACACCATTTGCACAAATACTAACTTGTCTCTATATAAATATTTAAGGATAATGCTGAAGGATAGGATTTTCCCACAGGAACTGACATCTGTCCATCATCTACTCCACAACAGATTCTTTATATTTTAATATCCCTATTCATCCAAAATTGTCCTCTCCAATCTCTTATTCATTTATTAAAAAATGATGCGAATATACCATCATTTAAGCCTTTAAAGGAGTGATGGCAATTTTTTACTCTGTTAATCAGGTCCTCTCAGAGACATTTGACTTATTATTGTTGAGATGCACTTTGAAGACTAAGAATCTTTGCACCATCTTTGTGCCTTTTTCTATTTTGAAAATCTTGAATGATACAGGGTATTTTTAGATAATTTCACAGGCTGTGCTTCTATTCTTTGAGCTCACCGTAATAAAATATGGCCTTGAGCCAAAAGTCCAGTCGTGGACTTCACCTTTAGGATTTCAACCACAATATTTCTTCAGCTAGTGTAAAAAGTTTACATAATTGAATAGGCATGCTTTGTAAGCTGAATATGCTAAAATAGTCAAAAAGGACATGTAATTATGAATAATGGAATCCAATTTTAAGTCTTATTTTTTAATTCTTTATTTCTAGGAGGATATTATATTGCAATGTGAAACTTAACAAGTATCACTTTACTTTCTTAATCACCATAAGGGTTCATGATAAGGCTTCTAGTTCCCGAGAAAGGCAGCCAGGAAATCACACAAATCAGACTTAAAAGCTCCTTTTTGATTTCTACAAGAAATTAATTCCATGAGGACCATTATGTGATGTGAGTGGACGAGAGAGCTTTCCTAGGTTCATCAACATTCTATTCTGTACCCACAACTTATTGATATGAAAACCATGCTTCTAGTAATTGAGACTGTTTGCCTCTGTCATTTTTCTTTAAGGCTTGCCTATTAGCTTTCGTTATTTCAACTTTTGCTTGCTAATAAGTGTTGAAAGTGGTTTGAGAGTAATGTGAATAAGATTTCTCAAAAACAGGGCTACTCTGAGGTTATAGTAAATATCATCTATTAATTGTTGAATTTTAGAACTGAAAGGGCTATAAGGATAGTGTTGCTCAAACCCCTTATTTTACAGAAAAGGAAACATGTTTAAAGAAACCAATTTTATTTTCACTGTAAAAGCAAATTTACAGCTTTGCATAGTAAAATGCTAATATGAACTTCACAGGAATGAATAAAACTTGCTCATTCGGGCTTACATTTCATGGTTGAAAAGTTTCAAGCTGCTTTTCATTTTGTTTTATTGTCTTTTGACTTCTTTCTAGCATCATTTATACTTAATCTACATTTTTCTAAATGAGATAGAAATAAAACCCCTAGCTTTCTCCAGTTGTTTCTATATTAGGAATATTTTTTTTTGGACAATATACATTTATTGACAATCATAAAGGGAACTGTTTAATAATACTCACCTTAATTCACAGTAACATTTCTCATAGGTATATTCTGCTTTTCCCTGTCTGGAACTGAGAGAATTTGACTTTGAAGAGTTGATTGCTTAGGAAGTTTATCTGTTGATGGTAGTCCGGCTGTGCTCTTGATGCCTCTGACAGTCCCTGAAAGAGACGGGTGACGAGAGGTGAAGGCAGAGGAATGAGCTCATTAACAGAGAGCCTATGTCGATCCCTGGGTGGGACTGTATTGGACTTAGCTCTATAAAGGGCTCAGCTGGGTGGATTACAACGGATCAGGACAGACACGAAGTGAGATCGTGAAATCACAAGTTGGAATTCCTTCTGTTTTAGCCCAGGATGTGTGGCATACAGCATAGATGCAGATTCTTGTTTCTCTCCTTTGACTTCCCACATCTGGTCACTCATATACCCCTGCCATTTTCTTTTTCACTAGGTCTTTTGCATTTGTCGCTCTTAAATGAAATATTTTACTTTGAGAATATTAGAAATCATCCTGTTCAACCACATATCCATTACAAGAATCATTTCTGTAGCATTGTTCATAGATAATTTTTCAATTTATACTTGAGTATTTCTGGTACCAAATAACTCACTACTTTTCCAGGAATTTTATTTTACAACTCAAATTGTTAGAAACAATTAACTCTAGAATTTCTAACAATTAGAGGAAATAATTTCTAACAATCAGAGGACAACTTTAATTGTTAGAAATTCTTTCACTCATATTGTAGTGAAAATCATTCCCTCACAGTGTTTAACCTTTAGTCTTAATTGTTTTCATATATAATTCAAAATAGGTATAATCCTAGTTTTACACAGTAATCCATCACCACGCATTTAGAGTCAGCTGGTGTCTCCTTCCTCCCCACACCCCAACACAAATCTTCAGGCCAAACATCCTCAAATAATTCATGTGACATTATGGTTTATAGGCCATTCGTCAATCTGGCTACCTCTTGTGACTTTATCACACTATATTAGCCTCTTTCTAAAAACAATACACGCAAATTGAACACAGTAATTTTCCTTGATCTGGAGGTTATATTTCAACCAAAGTCTAACTCTGAGATTGAACTAGTTTATTTGCTTGTTTTAGTAGCAGTGGCGCATTCATTTTGATCTTAGAGTCAACAACGCACCCTTCCTCTCTTTCATGAGAACTCTTGAACCCACATTTCCCCATTGTGTACCTTTGCAATTAATTTGTTGAATGTTGGTCATAACTGTTTGATTTCACTGTTATCAGTCTTGTAGTCTTTAAAAAAAATTAACTTAATTCTTTCAATCAGCATAATAATTTGTCCCAGCTTTGTGCAATATGAAAATTCAAACAGTGTATCTTCATTCATTTGGAATAGGGGAGCCTGAAGGACAGTGCCTGTGGCACAACCACAGAGAACTCACTCTGTAGGCTGATCAACCATGAAACCACATAGATGTAGAGTCATCAAATCCACATCTAATGTTACAAGACTTGTCAAATATTTTGTCTGTGTCAAGATACTCTACTTCTTTCAGTGTTCTCATCATTTACAGCTGTTCTCTGTCTCTGGCCCCTCATTTTATTCACAGTTTTCTATAATATATTCATATACAGTCTTGCTGGGCTTAGGCGCTTTCTCATTTCTGTTTTCTAGATGTTGGACTTCTTTTCTTAAATACTATTCTTTAGCATAGAACCAGGGCAACAATATGATGTTCACCGGACTTTGGGATTTTTGCTTTTGTGGGTTCCTTCCTCCACAGAAATATTTAAAATTATATTTTACAATTGTGTGGCATAAAGTTAGTTTTTTGACCTAGAAGTTAGTATCTTCTTTGCATTTTAAAAGAAATTATAATATTTTGGGCCTTAGCATGGTGCCAACTCCATCCAATAGATAAACCAGCCCTGCATTGAAGTCTAGCATCAAGTTTGTGCTTTCAAATCTACCATGATAGTTCCTCCATTACTTTTCCTTCCTTAGATTGTGTATCTAATGTTTTCTCTGACTATACTTAAATCTAACCCCTGTATTTTAGATGTCCTACATAGACTTCTCTGATCATCAATTCTACTTCTTCCACATGTCATGGAACATTATACAACATCTATGTATTCAGTAGCTGTTCTATATACTTATCAGACAATTCATTACTTTTAGGTAAATAGAATAAAAATTTCACTTTGATATCTTGTTTAGAATCATTAATTAATTAGTTATAATCATCATTGGCAATGAATACAGATTTCACTATGACACTACTGTCAACTGATAAGTGCCTGAGGAAGTTTTCTTCTTTAATTTAAAACTATTTAATTTTTTTCTGATTCATGAATGTAGTACAGATTCAATGGAAAATTTTGAAAAATATTAAAAATTATATAGTAGAAAATAAGTCACCAGAATTCTATCACAGATAGAAAAAAATAATTATTTTGCTCTTTTATTTCTAGATATTTTACACATATAATTATACTTTTAATAAAGTTAAAATCATACTGTTATACTTCCTTGTATACTAATTTTTTCTGTTAGCAACATACTGAAAACATTAGCCCACGTCATTAATTATTCTACCAATCTATGATTGTATTACTGAATTACATTTCTTTTCTGAATAGTTTATTTAACCTATCATCTAATTTGAAGACATTTAGTTTGTTTCCAGTTTTTAGGAGGTTATAGTTGGGTGAATTGAGTTCATTTATTTTGTGTTATTCTTTAATTTCTGCTGAAAAATTCAGGAGCTTGATAGGTTGTGGCAAACAAGAAGTTTGATAAATACAGTCAGTATCCTTACCAGAATTTCCAGGTGTTTTATACTTCTAACTGTAGACTTTAAACATTAGATTGTTTTGATTTGAATTAAAGAACTATGATGTGAAGGCAAAAGAAAATTAGGAGCAATTGTTTCAAAAACTAAAATTTTCATAAGTTTAAACCTTAAAAATATTACAATGGTAATACTACTATTGTAATATTTTGTCAAACTCTAATCTGCTTATAATGAATGAACTGGCTTATCGAAATGATCCTCATTTTTCTTATGGTTTTAACATTGGAGAAGCTGTTTACTGCTTTGTGCACTTTATCTAATAAATGTTGCTTAAGAAACTAAAAAAAACCATGCACAATTACAAGATACATCATGGTCTGGAAGTGCAGTGTGAGAAATCTTTTCTATTAGGCACTGTCTACCATTTTAAGGAGAAAGATGGATTGATAAAAGCTATTAAAAACTGGAATTAATGCATATTTTATGAACTCTACAACATTAAGGGAAAGATTAAACTTAAAGGTGGCCATTTCAGGCTTTACACAGCAGTTTATAATTTTATTTTCATCCCTTCAAGTAATGTGGGTGTAATGCCAGCAGACCAATTACATTCTAGAGCTGAAATAACCATCTTCAGCAGCTTGGCAATCAAGGATCTACTGTCTAAAAATCTTCCTAGTGTTTCTAATGTTAAATTGCCTAGGAATCTGCTTTTTCATCCAGGCTGAATTCAGTGGTCAAAGTCTAGAGACCCACATATCATCTCTGACCTTCCACCATAGTGCTTGAAAGACATTTTATATCAACTTGCAAAGTGCTCTTTCTCATAAAGTTATAGCCATGAGTAAAGTTAAAAAAAGCTGTGAATATAATTATGTGAATGAATTAATCCATACACTGATTCATACCACAGGAAAATAAAACAGTAATGTTTTCCCACATTATGTGAATACAATTTTGTTTCTTTTTAATGCATTCAGACACCAGCCACATCCCTCAGCATTTACAAAATGCAACTCTTGTTAAATAACTTCTTTCACTTATAAAACACTCTAGTGAACTTCTCTTTGAGAATATAAACTATGAAGAAGCTGTTAAAAGGAATCCAGAACTGGAGGTATAAAAACAAAGGTAGAATAATAAACTTACAGATTTTGGATTTTGCTTCAAGAAGTTATTTCAGCAAAGTGCTGCAATCACATTCCAAAAACATGCACAGTATACACATTATAAATTAATGTATATAATATAAATTAACAATGATGCTGTGTTGATAGGAAAACATTCCATTCAATATATAGCCAGGGGCTAGTCAATGTAAAAAGATAATAATACTAGCAGTTGTTACTTATGGAAAGTCTCAGATCATTTATGTCCATGATATCGAGTCCTTACAAAAAACATGGTACTACTATTATTAAAAATTAAAATAAATGAAAAACTAAGGCTGGTGGGAGGAGGAGTTAGGAAGGCTAAGTGACTGCTGGCAGAGCTGATACCTGAACTGACATCTGCCTAATTGCAAAGACTACATTCTTTCCAATACTATGTAATAACTGGGCAACCGTATTTCTGCTGTGGTTGGTACTGAATAGACTCTGAAGGCTGTGGTTACATATGATAATCTCTATGACTTTTTGGATTTATTTTCTAACTATAAACTCTTAGCCACCTACAACACACTCTATTCTTCCATAATTAAGTTGGCATGTTTGATTATGATAGGTTCTTGCTAGTTAATAATTTTGGCATTGCTCAGTGGGCTATCAAACCTCTGGCAATGGCAAACGATGCCCAGAGTATAATCCTTGAGTTTGTGGATCATCCTGTAGCCAAAATTCTGCAGTCCGTATCACTGACAGAATCATTATTTGGATGGGTTATTCATAAATCATATATCCTAGGCTGCCATCTGGAGAGCTATCAACTATCATTAAATATGTAATTTCCTACTCCCGAGCACACTTTTTAGGAGTTGCCCCTATAAGAAGCAGCTTCATTACAAATCACTGCTTGCAAATCTATATAGGATGTTGTGTGCATGTGTGTGTGAGTGAGAAAGAGAGTGGGCACACGAGCGAAAGGGAGAGAAAGAGAGACGTCAAATTTGTGGGTCATATTTTCAATCACTGTTTGCCTGTCCCTTCTGAATGGCAATTATGTCACCATTTTAAGTCCCAGGTAGAATCTCTCTGGAAGATTTCAGCCTGCTGTTTTGAGGGGCTTCTGTGAGATCTTCCAAAGTGATTTTTTTATATGATCCAGTGCCTACATCTGACCATTCTATGCATTTTCACAATTCGATGAAATATCTCTGAGCTATTTTTACATGGTGGACAGAAATACTGAAATTTGGTTTTCACTTAAATAGATTGTGACTAGTAAGCAAGTTGCTTACTTCTTAACCTTGATTTCCTAATCTAAAACATGGGGAAAATAATAAAATCCACCTCTGTGGAGTATTTTGAAGATCAAAGTAAATAATATGAAGAATGCAAGGTGCCTTGCTAAGTGCTTAGCCATATGAAACATTCAATAAACGGTAGTTATTATTAGTCTACAGAATATGAATTTCCTTGAAGTTCTCTTGTTTCATCATTTAATTGGTATAATTATGCTAATGAGAGAAAGAGGAGGCCTGAGAGTAAAGACTACACTACAAAGGGGGAGAGAAAGGATGGGAGGAGAAAAGAGAGGGAGGAAAAGAGGGAGGGAGATAGAGAAGAGAGAAGAAAAAGGGATGGGAGGAGAGGAAAGAGAAGGGAGAGAAAGAGGAGGAGAGATGGAGGAGGGAGGAAGGTAAAGACAGAGCACTTTGGGTGCAGAGAGAAGCAGGTAAAGGCTGCAGTTAAATATGAGATGGGAGATAAGCTATGCGTTTTCATTACCTTCTATTTTCAAAACTTAGTTTACTGTAACCTGTTTTAAATGGTTTATTCTATCCACACTTTTTTTTTTTTTCTTGAGGTGGAGTTTTCTTGTGGTTTGTATATGGCTAAAATGGAAAGGAGGAGAGAAAAAAGTGGCAATGTGGGCGGGGTAACTGTCTCTCTCAGGGTCTGAGCTTATCTCCTCTTTTCTTGAACTTCCAGGTTTGTAGTGGAGGGCAATCAAAAGGAAGGCCCTGTTTCTTTTCCAGTCTGGTTAAAGATGTATTCAAGACTGTGAAGAGAAGCTTCATGTGTGCAACCTCTTCCCAATCCAGTCTTACCTAACCCTATCCCATCACTTCTCTATAACAAGGTTGTGGGGTTTCTTTCTATTTGTTTTTTGTTTTCATGTTTTTTGTTTTTTTTTTTTTTTCTGGTATATGTGTTATGTATGTGTGACGGTGTTAGGGAGGTTGTATGCTATTTGGTTTTCAGAAAAGTTGTGAGATTTATAGTGGACCAGAAAAACAGAGAAGTCATTGACTTGTGACTTGGCAAGTGAGAAGAGTTCTGAAAAAGGAAAATATTTGATTGCTTTTCTATTAAAGATAATGACTGTTTCATGGATAGGACTTAAAGAAAATATTTATTGTGCTGACTTCTTTATAGAAAAATTGGTTGCAACCAAACCATAAAAGCCCTGTAATCATAGGCTTTCTGCCAGAACCCAGAGATCTTCAATGTACAAAACTGTATCTGTCCTGATCTATTGTTTGGAGGATTTGATATTTTTACAACCTGTACTGATCCACTGTATTTTAAGTGATTACACTGGACTACTTCAGTTCCAGTGGATTACGTCCTCACGAAATAGTATACAATCAGTTTGATGAAGCATAACTGGCATGTCACTGTATAATAGGTTATATCTTTACATTAGAAAGTGAACCACTAAAAATAAATTTCACTCTTCCAAGCTAATATAGTCATTTTCTTTTTGTGAGTCAACATGCTGCAAAAATGCCTATGTACTTTGTGGCAGCCTTATGCAACTTCCTCATATTTATAGTTAGATTATATTATTTTAATAAATATTTAATCTGTATTTTAAAAATAAAATTGCTTATTGGAAAGTTAGAGTAACCAGTTAGAATTGTCTGCTTTATCTTTTGTTTTTCATTTAAAAATTTAAAGTTTGATTTGTAATTTCTTCAAATCAAATACAGGATGTCTTGGAATTCATCTAATCTCCTGATTCAAGGCTGATTCCTGGTGACCTTGTTAACATGAGATTTCTTTTTGAATCTAGATTTTATCCTTTGTTTCTAAGATCTTTGAGAAATGACATTTCCATGCAATTAAGTCTCATCATCTGCAAAATGTTGTCACAGTAGCTGCAGTTGTGATTGACTAGAACAAACTGTTTTGCAATATTACATGTGATACTATGCCAGCAAGCCAGCTTAGAACATGGTGCATAACACTGCTCTCAGCAAAATTTCATTACCAGCTCCAGTAATAATCTGTACACATGAAGATACAAAATTAGATAGCTACTGTTCAATTTGAACTTTTATATGCTTCTAAAAAAGAAGCTCAAAAATGCACAAAAAAATGGAGAGTTTTATCCCTTAGCTTATGAGACAAACAACAACAACAACAATAGCAACAACAAAAACAGCAAGCGACCAACCAATATCTGCACCAGGAAAGGCCAAATTATGTTTAAGCTCAACGAATCACGAGAGCTCTTACCGTCAACAGCTCATATGGTAAATTTACTGTCTTCTGTATTTGTATGTGTAATTTTCCCCAGGATTTTTAGAATTAGCCCATCCAAGGTAGAATGCATACACAATGCAATTAACAAACTCCACTTGCATATTGACCATATGTCAATATTATAATTTTATTACTTTCATCCTCATAAAGTAGTTTCATGTATAGTGATCTTCCTGAATTTTTATTGTCACCTTAGAAGTCTCATTAAAGTCAATGAGAGTTGTGATCTCATGCCAATGTCGAAAACGCACCATTGTGCTTGGGACTGAGTAGACAAGGAAAAACAGTGGAATGAAACAAGCAAAACTTAAGAGTATTGTAAGTCTTACAAGTAATCTTATTCCAGTGGCACTAGAAGTGTATAATTCATGTTTAGTTTTCCTCCTTTTGGAAAATAAAAAAATATTTTAAATGGATTTGAATCTTGAATTTGGCTCATTATTTTGCTAACTTAAATCTAGATTGATTTACTTTTGCTTATGTGCCAGTGTGTCAATTTTTTCTACACTGCATTACTGAATTTCCCAAAATAGTGGCTGTGCAGATGGTATTTTCACATTTCCTTTCTGTATTACAATGCCTTAAAAATCCATAAGCCAAAATACAGATTTGGTAAACCATAGAATATTCCTGTTAAAATTCCATTTCATAGCGTTTACTCTTGTGTTCTATGATTTTAACCAGCTGGTTGTTTTAGCTTTCTTGCTACAAATAGGTAACTCCTGTTGCCTGGCCAATAACACAGCAATATCTGCGACTACTTCTGATATTGATCCCTTGGGATCCTTTCACACAGTTTTCTGAAATGAAGTGTCATTGGAGGTTAAAATGCTGCTTCTATTCCTACCACAAATCAAGCTTTCAGAAGCTGAAGCCTGAACCTGAAACCAGGCTTCTCTTGTTTTTTTTTTCTTGATGTCTTTGAGCGAAAGGCAGAATAAAGGGCAAGAAAAGACAAGTGAGGGGTCTGAGTCAGCAAAACACAGACAAGAATCACTACACAATACCAACGTGCTTCAGAAATGTTAACACGTGCCTTCAAATACTAACAATTAAAGTGTAGAGGAGCAAAAGGAATTGGATTTAAATCCATGAGTAATGGTAGACATACAACATTGTCATTTTGATTTCCCAGTGGTTTTAAATTTTATGCTTTACTTTTTTCTGGCTGAACTGAACTGGTTTTTGACTTTTACTATGTATATGCAGTAGTTAGGTCTCTGATAAAAAAAAAAATTAGTGACTTGGATAACTATTTACACGACCCAGTCAATTGCTTTCCTCCTGCTATTCTTCAAATGCCCAAGAAGCATTTTCCTCATTCATCACTAATGTTGTCTCATTTCTTTCACAATTTTTTCACTGCATAGAATTCCTTCACTGACCATACTTGAGATTTATTTCTGAACACATATATATAAAATAAATACTTACATAGTCAATGTTATTGAAAATCATGTATGTGTCCTGTTTAACTTATGAGAGGGCTCATTGTTAATTATAGCCACACTGGTGTGTGTGGGTGTATAGATATGTATATACTTAATGAAACCTACATTTTGGAAAACTATGAGGAGAAAGGTTATTAATTTATTAAATACCTAGGGTAGAGTGCATTCACAGTTGAGACTATTAAAGGCAAAATTTTAGGGTTTAAGGATCAAAAGAGTGGGGATAGTTTTATCTTTATGATCTTTAAGGATATTTTTTATTATATAACACTTTTTAAAGAAATACAGACCACTTGAAATGCTAAGATAAAGAACATTTGAAAATTTCAGAAGAGTACAAAAGGAGAAAGTAAACCTACCTATATCCACTCAACTTTAACACTAGAAGAAAACCACTAATATATTTTTTTATGTATGGTCTTCCAGCCTTTTTCATATATATATGAAAAAAATATATGCATAAGGAAAACAATATTATAAAATAACTGTTTTAAATAGAATTTTTCTTATTTGAATGTATTAAAATATTTTTATGTTGAATATTCTTCCACAATAGCATAATAGCATTCTTATTCTCTCTTACAGCTGGGGCTGCTCTGGCAGTCTATTGAAGCCTATTATTATGAATTGATTTGTATCTGCCTCAAAAAGACATGTGGTTCTCCCAACTCCCAGTACCTCAGAATGTGACCTTGTTTGAAGATAGGGTCTTTCTGAAAACAATCAAGTTAAAATGATGGTATTTAAGTGAACCGTAATGCAGTAAGACTCGTGTCCTTATAAAAAGGGGGAAATATGGTGACAGACACACACAGGGAGAATGCCATATGAAGGTGAAGGCAGGGATTGGGGTGATGACTCTACAAGCGAGAAACACCAAAGATGCACAGCAAACCACAAGAAGCTAGACGAGAGGCATGGAACTGATTTTTCTTCACAGCCCTCGGATGAAACCAATCTGGCTCACACGTTGCTCTTCCAGAACTATGAGGCAATAAATTTCTATTGTTTAAACCTCTCAGTTTGCAGTACTTTTTCTGGCAACTCTATCAATCTAATAATACTCTATGGACCTCCTCCTCAGAATAATGATCTTAAACTTATAAAAATATCAAGGGTTAAAAAAGGAAACTAATATATTGAAAAATAGTTATGAAAATATTAGAAACACTTCGTGCTGTAACAATGAACATATTGACCATATAATGACTACAGACCATGCTTCCCAGTAGGCCTAATAACAGTTCATAATTTAACAACAGTGAGAGTTGTACGAATTACCTGTGAGAACTACAATGTGATAGGAAAATATCTGTGATTTCTATTGCTGACAATATAACAAGCACTGTTAATACTACTGTGGTTTGTTTTCTTTATCCACAATTGAAACATCAGTTAGGGGTTCATGAAAACAAGGATGTCAGTTTTCTTTTTTCATCCAAGTTCATGAACCCCAGATGAAAAACCTTCATACAATATGATATTTTCAGTGGTTCCATACTATAAAATTGCGGGATCCATGCTGGCAAATAGTAGACACTCGATGAAAAGACAACACATTTATCAATTTTGAATTTAAACTGATGCATCTAAGGAATCAAATCATGAATACTACAGTACTTCCCACTGTAAAATGCATTATCCTCACTCCAGATATCCCTCTGGATTCCTGTATCTATTTACCTGCTGGCCATTTATACCTGGATGTCCTACAGGAGCCTCAAACTCAGCATGTCCTAACCTCATTACTTCCCGGTATTAACGTTGCCTAGAAAAGAGAGCCTGAGGCAAAAGTTACCTGCTAGCCCTCCAGCGCGGGCGTAGCCCCAGGGGAGCCAGAGTGAGGAGCACAGGAAAGCACGCCCGGGGAAAGGGAGGAGCATGGACAAGTGGATCTGCTCCGGAGCTGATCTCAGGTTCATAGCCAGTTTGAAATGTTGCTCAGTTTCACAAGGCATCTTCCAGGAGGCACCACGAAACGATTACATCTTGGGATAGTTCATTACGAAGGGAGAGGAGAAAAGAAGAATTTATCTTCTTTAATCTTCTCATCTCCTGCGTCTCAGTGGGCTCTTAACTCACCGTTCTCGGTGGTGTTACCCACCTTCTTCTCGGAGTTCTTTTTCTTTTTTTTTTTTTTTTTTAATTTAGACAGCGGCGCAGGCGCAGGGCCAGTGGGGATCATGGAGGGCGACCTGCCGAGGGGCCGACCCACACCTGACCTGCCAGTGGCTAGCGGGAAAACGACAACAGTCAGGCCGCCTCCTTCTATTGTGCCTCCTGCTCGTGCAACAGTCCTGCGCCGGGACTGCCCGGCCTCGCCGGGGCTCCTCCTCTCGCTCTGGTCTCCTCAGAGCCGCCTCGCCGGCGCTCCTCCTCACGCTCTGGTCTCCTCGGAGACGCCTCGCCTGTGCTCCTCCTCACGCTCTGTTTTCCTCAGAGCCGCCGGGCTCGGAGCCCGTCTTGTCCGCCATCTTGGCGCGTCCTTTCCCGCCTTTTTCGGGAGCCACTGGAGAAGCCGGGTTCTCCCAGTGGTAGCGGCGGCGGCGGCGGCGGCAGCGGCGGCGGCGGCGTTTGTGACACAAATTACGATATACAGGTAACCTCGGGCACTCTCGTCTTCCTGCAGCTTGTAGCCTCATAGGCTTAGGTGGGTGAGTGTGCACATGTGTGGGCACCGGCTGGGTTGCCCCCGGAGGCCCAGCGGTGGGAAGGAATCCCCAGGTCAGGAGGCGGGGACGGGTTGTGCGTCGTGAGGTATGAGGCGGGAGTTTGGGAAACCAGGACGCGATTTCTGGAGTGAGCCCGAGTGGCCAGCACACACTGGTCTATCTGGCCGTGGTCGTAAAGGCAGAGGTGGAACCCAGTGATCCACTGAGAATTAAAAGCCCCCCGCTGGGCTTATCTAAAAGTGGTTGGGCCAGACGGTCCTCCTGGAGGGTCATAGTCATAGTGACGTTGGGCGGGGACCAGGACTGAGGACATCTGGGAAGGTGCATAAATTGGTCTAGTGTGCTCCCTTTCCACTTCATCCTTCAAAACCTGCTTTTGCCTTCATGTGTTGCAGAGGATTTCTGACATCGCCAAAGAATTAGACACAGCCTTTAAACATACTGCTTAACTATACCGGATAATTCGATCAAACCAAACACTTTTAATAACATACTTTAAAAAAGGTAAAAGTGTAGTGGATAACAAAGGATATGGCTTCAACTCTCCGTTATCTTTTTTGTCTCATCTCTGGTCCAGGGAAAGATAACCTCATGGACCTTGAATCTTCCTTTTGAGATAGTTGAAGTGGTATTTTCTAGAACACACTTCGGTTGCACCTGGCATCCTGCCGCCTTTTGGTGGGTGGGTACTGTCAGAAAAGTTGTGATAGCTCATCCTACCTGGGTAGTTATAGTTCATTAACTTTAGTAGCCCATTTTCAGAGGCTGGAATCTCCTTATTAGAGGGTTCTGGCATGATTCCTGTCAGAGTCCGAGAGAAAGAAAGAGAGACAGCTCAACAGCAGAGTCAGGTCTGTTTTTGGAAATCTACAGAGGGATCTCTTGTTAGACTGGAGCCCGCTTTTCTGGGTTCAGGCTTGGTTATTTATCCCTATGGGTAGGAGCTGATTGGTGGGTTCTTATTGCAAATGAGGGGTACTGAGAAGTAAGTTTTGATTGGTGAGTATACCGAAAGTGAAAGGGGCTTGTCTGAAAGAGAGGGGCGGGGATGAACTTTCCCTCCAGTAGTTCTCACTCAGACGTGGGGAGGTGGAAGTTGTTATGCACATGAGGTATGCTGAAGGGTAGATGCAGTTGGTGGGTTTTGCAGAAGGCAGAAGTTGTTACTTTCCGTTGGCTGGGCTTGTCCCGAAATAGCTACGAATCGGCAAAACAGAGGTTGGTCATTTCAGTCAATTCCTTTGTGAGAAAGCAGGCTCAGAGAGAAGCCTGCTGCAGATCCGACTGCAGTCTATTGCATCATAGGACACACCTGAGATTACTGGCCTTAATTCAATGAATGGGATCCAAGAGACAATAGATATTTGACTTCATGTTACTTGGAGCTGTAGGCAAATTGGCTTTTGGAGGCCCAATTTGATATACATGCATCTCAAACTCAGATTGTATAGGCAATATTCTGTTTTGGGGCAGCCTCCTTATCTTCTTTCCTACAAACCCTCTTCCAATCTCTCATAAAATATGTAAAGGCTGGGGATTAGGGTTTAGAGTTTACCTTGGCTTGATTATGACACATATATCTTGAATATATTTATCTTTTTCTCTAGCCTGTGAATTACTTAAACAATTTCTGTGCTTGCTTTCCTTACCTTTCCCAGATATTTCAAACAGAAGAATTGCATTATTCTGCATTCTCAATACTTTTTCTGAGCCATGTTGTGGGGCTCAATTGACATTAAGATTGGTGCTTCACCTAACGCTGACATGATTATTGATTAGTACATTACCACACAGGAGTTTTAGTTATTTGCCAGCATGGATATGTAAGTTACTTTGCTGTTCCCATTGACTATTACCAGATCTCTTGGGATCATTGTCTTCACAGAAACCATCAGATGAGCTTTCCTTTTTTTGGTGGTGGTGGTGTTGAGTGACTTAAGCAAGAATATCCTTGGCAAGCATTGTATTTCATCCCACACAGGGCTCCACTTTTTAACCCTCTTCCAGTTTGAGTTGGTAAATAATTACCTGTTACAACCTTAATAGCAGAAGTTTGCCTGTATAATCCATGCACTGTCACAGGCTACTCTCATTTTCATCTTTCTTGTTTGTAGATAGGATAGAAATCAGGGAGCAGGCTCTGAGTTCAGTACTGTATACATCCTTGGTAGTCCCCAAGGAATTATGGGTGAGTACTTAACCTTACCAAGTCTAGGGATCATTCTAGGTAAAATCTAAAGTAACATTCATAGCTTGTTCCATCTAGGACCCTCACATTGACCAGAGACAGGCATGTTACTCATATTTCAGGAAAAGCTTTATTGCTTCAAGGCAAACAAGCAAGTTATTCCCCAGCAAGAGCTCAATTTTAAGTTAATACACTTTTAAACCTGGACTAGTTTTGCTTCAGCTTTTACTCCTTTGCCTGCCCAATTCCATTTGAACTATCTGCTGCCTTATTGTATTTGGCAGAAATCTAACAGTAACATAGGAGATTTTGTGAGCATGTCTCCACTGAGGTATACACTGTACAAATTATCTAGAAAACAACCAAATAATAAAAGGCACTGCCCTATCTCTTCTAATATTACTTAAAATTTTTCTGAAGTATGTCATTCCCCACTATATATTTGATAAAAGGGATTAAATATACATAGTTTGAATCACATTCTTGAAATTAAACCTTTCTTCTTGACATCCAGTAGATTCTTGGAACACTATTAGCAAGACTCTCCAAGAAGCAGATTTCGAAATCGGTAGGGAGTACTGGACACAGAGAAATCTGCCCAGAATAGAAGTAGAATAAGGGCAAAAGGAAAGATATATTTAGCAAAACCTTCAAAAGCTATTTTTTTGAAGTAGATTTGCCTATGGTCTGTTAGATGCTGCAGACCTCAACATATTAAAGGATCCAAGTGTGATATTCTATAGTTTTTATAATTTAACTTGATTTCTAGAACATTCATTTCTCAGTAGACAGAGCACATATACAAAAAGTTAAATGGAATCATCAGAGTATTCATATTCTCTGAGAGTACAGTCCAAAAGAGCCATCAATGGGGCAATTATTGGTGGTACTGATCTTCCCTGAGCAAATGTGTAGATTTATTTAAGGAAAAAAATGAAGATTTATATGTACTTTATTTTTAACAAATTCTGTCATGTTGGAATTATTTAATCTTTCTAGCATACAATTTATGAGTTGAACAGTGTATCTGTTAATATGGAACATACTTCCTGACTTTATTACTGGGCTATATATTTTCTTATCTGCATACTGTAGGCAACCTTAGTCATTTTTATGTGCTTTCTTGGGAAAAATCTTCAACAAGCATAAATGAGTGACTCAGCTTTATATTTTTGTTCTCAAGATTGTACATATTCTCTTATCTGGTCTGATGTCTGTATGGTTAATGTCTACATGGTACTAAAACATAAATTTTATAATCTCTTGGACAATTGAGTGCTTTATCTTCTGATACACCAGGATTAAACTCTAGGTATTATCTTATCCAGTCAAAAGCCCTCTTGTTATTCTGTGATACAAACATGAAGCAGGTATATTGATCTTACCTGACAGGTCTAGATACTGGTTCAGATACGAATGGATGTGAATACAATCCTTTTCTAGAAGTGTTTATTTTTTTCTCCCTATAAAACAATGAATTTGACAGAGTATCATGGAGGTGTAGTATTTCTTAGAACTGAGTTCCGATTGTATTTTAATTATATGTTTCAGTCTATCTGGATTTGCTAACCAGGAATCAAAGTTCGTGATTGAATAGCTTTATTTATGGAATTTTGAGTCACTGATATACTATATTTCAGTTGGAATAAAACCATTTTTTTGAGAAGAAATTATAAAATGGTATCTAGGTTTGATTAAAATAATTCTACAGTATCATACTGTTTAATAAACTGCACTGTTTCCAGAGTAAGAATGGTGAGATGCAGCACAAGAATACATTTTAATAACATTAGAGGTTTACAGGGAACAGAAACAATGTTTGCTGTTTTAGGCTGAAGGGAGTCATATATTGTGTGTGGCCAAATGGAATAATGTTGCTTTTGGTTTAATGTCTTGGAACATCATAACTTCATAGAGGTTTATGAAGAGATATCTAGGCAGGACTCACTGTGTGGCATCATGTGGACACAGAGAGAGGATATGTGCATGCGTGAATGGTGAAATTCTCACATTAAGAAGACATTTCATCCACAACCAAAATGCTCTCACCTTGGGAGTAGGATGTTGTGGAGAGTGATTTCCCAGCTCCAGCAACTCTACACAGCAGTCTGCAGCAGGAACCAAGGGGTATAATAAGCAAATAAAGCAAATTGCTGCAAACCAAATAAATTCTACCATTGCCCATGATTAGTAAAGGATTCAGCTCATTTTGCAGAAGGCTTTGTAGATTACATTCCAAATCAGAAATGTACAGCTTGATCAGTAAAGTTTGTAAATGGCTTTACAGATGAGGGATGCCATTTAGTAGTGAAGATGCACTTCAATTGCCAAAGCATTAAAAAAAAAAAACTTCACAGCTGAGATGTGCTGCAGTGCAGAAACAGGTGCCAGGATCTGTTACCAGTTAAATGGAATCAGCAGAGTATTCATATTAAAGTATAGTCTAAAAGGACAGTAAGTGATATATAGTGAGTGTCTTGTTTATTAAATTCTGCAAGTCAATTAGCAAAGTAGGCAACCATCTGACAGGTACAATCTGAGTCTAAATAAAGAAACAAAATTTCTTAGAAATAATGAAGACACTGGGGCATTGAGATACCTAAATTTTACCCTAGACTTTAATCACCCTTCCCTAGAGGGGTACATCACAAGAAGAAAATATATGTAGGAGGAAAGTACCACATTACTGTTGGCTAGACTTAGGTCCTCAACCACAGTGTAAAGAACTTTGTAGTAAGCTGATCTGTGGCCATGGATTTTCTTCAGCAAGTTGGGTTTCATAACTTCATATTGAAAAAGTTGTAAGTGGGTAAAGCCCACTCACTTGCAAATCCCCCCAAAATCAATTTTCAGATTTTACTTTTAAACTATATATAGAAAGAAATCAAATGGATGGAGGTGGGGAGGAGGGAAATTGGGAGAGAGAAAGAAAGAGACAGATATTGGTTTGGTTTCAGGTCTTTGCTAACTCATATGGGCTTCACATTTACTGTTTTAGTTCTATTGAATAGAGAGAGTCAGAAGGAAATTGCTGGAATAACCAGCATGTCACTTCAGTTGCAGAAAGTATCACCCACAAGTGCTAGTAATACATAACCTCCCTGCTCTTTCACAGATGTGCCTGACGTGTGTCTGGAGATAGGATCAAACAGATTTTGACTCTCAGTCCTAGCGTCTCTTCTGAACTACTGATTGACATATCAAACTATCTACCAGCAGCCATGCTTGGAGATTTCACCAATTCTCAAACATAACATGTTTTGAAGACTTGACTTTTTCTTCCCACTAACTGTGTTCTCATCTCTTTCACATTTCCCATCCCAACAGTTTTTCTCCTTTTAGTAAGATACTCCCATCAGGCTCTCAGATGCCCAAGCTGAAGTATAAGTGCCATTCTTGATTTATCTCTTTCCCTCATACCTCACATTCAATCTATCAATTCAGCCTATCAGTTCTTCTTCCTAGGTAGGTCTCCAATGTAGCCATCTTTCTTAAACTTTGGTAACATCCTTTCATCCAGACCAAGACCCCTTCCCCTTGGGACTACTGAAGAAGCCTCCCTGCATCTACTCTCGGTCACCTCCAATCTGTTCTCCATAAGACAGCCAGAGTAACATTGTTAAAACTATAAATCTATTCATGGCTTTCTGCTGCGTATTATAACAACTTGGTATGTTCTTTTGACTCAGAATCATGCATTGTATGATGAGTCCCCACCTGGTTTGTCCTCCCTCCCTCCTGCTCACTGTGTTCCTAATATTCTGGGCTGCTTTTATACCTTCAGATACACCTAGTTCTTCCCAGGCTAAGGCATTTTGCCCATGTTTTTTCTCTGCTTGGACCACTCTTTCTCCTGCATCTCTCATGACTGACTCCATTTAATCCTTCTGGTCTCAATCTATATGTTACCTTTTCAGAGAGGCCATCCCTGACCATCATTCTGAAATAAGTCCTCAGCTCCCATTCTGACTCTGCTTATTTTCTCAGCAACTTGTTTTCCCCTCCTTTTAATTGCTCTTATCACAAAACAGTTGTTCATTTACTACTCTATAGAATCATGTACCTTGCTTTCTGGAAATAATAAACCATACTGGAATATTTAGTGATTTGGATCCAGTCACATGTAACGTTTCTTCTTAATGCCCACTCTTGCCTCATCAGCTGTCTACATACCACACAGTAGATCTGTTTTTTGATGATCAGTTTTGGTGATGCCATCCTTCATTAATCCCTCTGTATTCTGCCTACCACTACAGATTCTCATGGATATGTCCACTGGAAGACAAACTAAAGTGTTGAAGTTTTGTTGTATAATATAACATAAGGTGCTAAATTTTTGTTATTTAATAGGTGATAAGTAACTTACAGTTTGCAAAGAATGTGATTAAAGAATGGGTCTCTAGATTAGATTTCATCTTATTACACATGTGAGTAACATGCTATCCATTGGAATTACAGGAAAAGATAAAAATCAAATGACTGAGAAAACTACTAGAAATTAAACTATATTTTTTGCATTTTGAAATGTTTCTTATGCAAGATTACATTCCTGGAGAGGAATTGATTGTTGTGTTCAGTCATTGCAGGGTGGTTGGATTTCCTGTAAGTAGTCACTACTGCCTTTATTTATAATGATCACATACTAAAAGACTGCATATTCACTAAATTGCCTTTTCAATGCTTCTCTACAAAGAATCTAAGATTAAGTGATACAAACTAGAGATGATAGATAGATACAATTAGAGATCATAAAAATGTTAACCTTAAAACTACATGCCTAGTTTAAAGGTTCATGTAATTTTCTTCACATCCGCCTTCCCTCCCCTTCCTTCCTTCCTTCCTTCTTTCTCTCTGTTATGGTTTTGGAGGGGAGTGGTCACTGGGGAGAGTGACTGTAATCTAGGAAATGGTTTGCATTTTTTTCTTATTGTTTTGTTGTATGTGTTGATATTTAAATCAGTTTACTATGGATAGCTGTGGGTATGATGTTTTCCAGACTTTGGTATTTATTTATCAGCTTATAGTTATAAGAAAAAAAAAACTGTGGTAAAAAATGATTATAGGTGGCTTTGAAGAACTTTATGACAAAATTATCAGAATTTTAATGCCATAACACCAAGCATGAAAAATAATATTTGTGTTTTATTTAAAAAATTGATTTCAGTCATTTATCCATTCATTTATTTATCCAAAAATTATTATTTAACAACCACAGAGTGCTAGGCGCTACATTAGGACTGGAAGTACAACTTCTCCATAATAAAATTTACTGTATGAATAAGACATAAAATAGAAACACAAACATGTCAGAGGAATGACTATAAAAACAAATAAAGTGGGATAAGGAAAATAGACCAGAGAAGTATATTCATGGGCTTCCGTGTGTGCCTTACATGGGTATGTGTAAAATTAGAGAAAATGATGACATTGGAACACGGATTTGATGGAAGTAAGAGAGTAATCTATATGACTCTGCGGGTCAAAGGCATACCAAGAAAGGGGAAACAATGAGCCAAGTCTCTAGAGCGCAGTAAGGAAGCCAGACTTGGATGAGTGGAACCAAATAGGGGTAATTGGTGCCAGGAGGTGGGAGATGAAGTCGAAGGGATAGTGGAGGCCTAGTCCAGGTGGGATTTTGTAGGCATGGCAAAGACTTTTGATATATAATCTCTAATTTAGCACTATATGAGAAGACATTGAAAGGTTTTGAGGACAATAGGTACATTTTATAATATTAAATGATCTATATCTAAGAACCCTATCTACACACACGAACACAAACATATGTATTTTCATCATAAATGGAAATATGACAGTCATTTTACTAGAATCAAAAATTTTAAACATAAAAATACTCCAAAGAGAGTGTATTATTTATTGTGGGTCTGTCTTACTAAAATCTTTCGACTAAAAATATTTAAAAGCTTATCTGTCCTAGTGTATCATATGATAGTGCTCAAAGTAGAGGATATTAAAATTACTATTTTCATAGGATAGTCTTGACTTCTATGGATTATCTTTTTAATGATGATAGTAGAAAGAGATTTTAGAAAAATGTTCTGATTACTAGATGAATTTATTTGTTGATAAGAATATAAAAATACGTATTTTGCATTTATTTTGCATATATTAAGATATTGGTGATGAAAGTACATGTTAGATTAAATTCAGTATTACTTTTTATAAAGGGGCATTTTATGGACATGTTTGGTATTTGCGATAATTCTCAAAATTATGTATTTCATACATTTAAAACCATCATTTTAAGACTTACTAAACCTACATACATTTATAAGTCACCTGGTTAAATGATTCCTTATTCTGCAGATTCCTTTTTATTATTTTTAATTATGTATTTTCCTCACCAAAAATTATTTATTTATCCATAAAAAAGAAGTCCACTTTAGATGTGACTTTATGTTAACATGTAACTGATTCAACAGTGGGAGGAAAAAAAAAAAGGGACATCAAATCACTTTTGGTGGCTTCGCCTTTGAAATACTACAATAAATTCAAGATTGAGAATTGAACGCAGCAATCAGAAATTATGTAGACTTCTTTAAGCAGAATTACATTTCACCAACACAATCCAACAGGCTGGCTAATGGAGAAAATTCATGATAACTAATAGCTCCTGTATCAGTTTTAATATCCACTCTCATTTTGAGAACTTGATATATCCCAACTCTCAAGGGTATGCCTGTAATTATGCTTTTGAGGTGTTCAAGTGCTTTATCACAGAGAGACACTTGAACTCCACTGTGAGAAGGTTAATTATTTACAATATCCTTGAAAACATTCTCTGGTATGAGTGGATTACATGAAGACACCTTGAGGTGACTACAGAAGTCCTCAGAAAGATAAGTGTAAAAATCAGTGATTTGTCTATGCTGAGTCTCAGAGGACTGCTTTAGAATATTAATGATATTAGCTACTAACCCTGCTTTCAGAAACTATTTAAAAATGTTATTTCTCCCTCTAGCAATGCATACCTCTGGAGGATTGAGCTTAAACTTAGCTAAGATTTTCAATTTCCTGACTTCTATTATGGGATTAATCGATATAAACCATTTGGTGATGAATAAACATGGCTTACCTGCCATATGTGTGTCTGTGGTTTTCATTGTATAATTTCATGATTATAAGGCTTTTAAATAATTATAATAAGGGATTGTCATTTTCTGAACTATTAATTATAGCACTTTTGGGTTTAGACTATCCTCTCTCTATATTTAAAAGTCTCATGAGATAAAGAAAATTATATAACTTTATCAACAGACTTTGGGAGGAAATTGGAAATTTCAATAGTCTACTTCCTTGCCCACACATTAGATGTCCAAAAAATACTTATGGACTGAATGTTCCAGGCTAAGGAAATGTCTTGTTAAATCTTTATTTCCATTTTCCCCCTCTTTAAATATAAGCCTTCATTTAAAAATGAGAAATTTCCCCTGAAAATATTTTCTTTTTTATCCTATATAATGACATTGAAGCCTGTTATTTCCTTCCTAGATTTTAATTCCTCTATCTGTTCAATATTGTCAGAGGTCCAGATGAAAATTTTCCTCTCTTACCTCCATAACCCCTTCTCCTTGGAGTACTGGTTCTCCCCAGGATCACCAATTTGGCAGCAGTTGTAACTCACAACTGAGCTTGGCTCAGTGTAGGTAGCAGATTGTATAACACAACTCAGTCAGACAATAGCTTACATATTGTATTTAAACAAGCTTTCCTTTGGACACTCCCTTAGCTTAGACTTAAGGGGCAATTTTATAAGGTGGGTGCTGACATATCTCACAGAGTCCTGAGAAGATTTGAACAACCAGGAAGGAACTGGGGATCTCTGAAGCAGCATTTGTGAATCTTCCTTTTGCTACACTGGTATTAAAATGGTCTTGTCCCATTGACACCAGTTTCTGTGACTCTTGGTAAAAACAACAAATTCCTGGGAGAGAGAATGTGATTGGCTAGCTTGGTGGTCATACCTGGTCGATTATCTGAAGCTTTACATGGGGTCTCTTAGTAGATATGTTAGAAACCCACCCCTGTGGGTCAGGTGCACTTCCCTGAGAAGAGGGAATGATAGTCAATCGGTCAGCCTAAGTGTGCCAACTACAGACTCTATGTCGTTCTGCTCTTGTTAAAAAACCTGGGATACTTCATCCCCGAGCTCCTCACCCATGGCAGTAGGACATACTACATCTCACAATGATTGCTTTCACATTTTACATGTTTTGCTATTCTCATGATCACTGATTTAGTTAAAGAAGGGTTTCCTAGAATCTAAGCATACTCTACAATGTGCCCTCTTCTCTCCTCCTGTTGTTCCAGTCTTAGGTTTTTCCTTGTTACCAGTATACAATCACTTCTAATTCTTCTATTCATTTAATTAACTAATTAATTACACAGATATTCATTGAACACATGCTGAGTATTGGGCTAGGAGTTGGGGAGATCCATTTTGGAACTACTAATGAGGTCCAGTACAAATTACCTTTCTACTTTGCTAGTTAAATCCTTTAAAAAAATCTTTACATAAGATATCAAATGTTAATTAAATTCAAACAGTGCTTTACATTTTACCCAGGCTTCGTGTATATCATCTTATCAATACCTCTGAAATAAGTACCAGATATTGTTATTCTAATGGAGAAAAGGAAACTGAAACTCTGGGAAGTTAAGTACTTTATTCAGGTTTTCATAGCTGCTGAGTGGCAGATCTAGGATTCAAGTGTCTGACATTGGACCCAGTAGTAATTTCATATCACAGATTGTGATTTTACTGTTGTCTCCTTCCACTATTGAAAGATCCACTAACATTAGTACTTTGAAGATATATAATACATTTTTGATAAGCGTACTCTACATCGACAAGTCTAAAAGTCTGTCCTGGAACTGTTTAGAAAATCGATAATGTGTAGTCAATAATTCAGTTGTGTACCAAAATAAGGTGTACCTTAGATAAATAATTTTAAGAAAAACTACTAAAGAAGTATTAACCTCAATCTTTTTTTTGTAATGATTAGTCTCTAGTCTTGTTTAGAAGTGTAGTAATAGATGTAAAACCATTATCCTGTGTTACCAAAGAAGGTTTTTATAATGCAAATTTGCTGGTAATGAACAGTTATTACTTGTATTAATTACCAAGCTTTTAAATCGTTGGATTCCACAAAACACTTAGAATCCAAGCACGATTGCTGAATCAAATACTGTTTAGTTGAAGAAAGGATACACTCATAAATATAAAATGTTAATTTTTTAAAGGTATTTAAGTGGTTATCATGGTGAAAGGTGACAACAATTTTTTTGAATAAAAATATCTGAATTAATGTGCAAATGTTAGCAAATGACATTTGAATTGGCAATATTTATTAAATATCTGCTATGTGAGTGATGTGATATTACATAAATGAAAAGCCAAAAATAAATGAATAAAATAAATAGGAATAAAATGTCAGAAAATTTTCCTTTCCAAGTTACCAAATTTGTTTTGGTAACTTGATTTGGTGAATCAAAAATTAGAAAACTTATTTTTATTTTTCACTACTTTCCTACAAAGTTGCACTTAATATTTGTGACATCTCAGCCACTTTTACAATTTGAAAATAGTTCCGGAAAACTTAACTTTGGGCTATATTTATAAAAAACTTATTCCTGATTGGCACTGTGAAAATAGTGAAGACTTTTCTGAAAATAATACAACATGAGAACATTTCCTTCACCATTTCATGTACCTCATACTCCTTTCCTGCTTTTCCCATAAGCCTCTACTCCTCAATCTTGATCCTGTACCTCAATACTTTTGGCATTGACAACTTTGAGACATTCAGAATTTATTCATTTATTTATTCAAACTAATATTTTAAAGAATCTATCATGTATTAGACACTGTCAGTGGTCAGGCTGAGGTGGTAGTCAAAGATAGAGAAGATGTAGAGATTTTATTATTGGAATGGAGAAAAGTGGATGGAGTTGATATATTTGGGAAATATAATTACCCTTTCTTGGTAATTGATGGATGTCAGGAGGTATCTCTCTCCCAAGATTTGGTCAGCAAATTGAATGTGTTGGATATGGTTGCTCAAATAATTTTTGTTCCACAAGTCTGAATTGATTTCTAGTGAAAGCATTTTAAAAATTTTATTAGTGCTCATATTCCAAGCAACCTTATGAACGTAGATGTATTTTGAAGATGAATTCAGTTTTTCTGATACTTTTTTTTGCACCATTATGAGATTTATACAAAATATGTTCAACATAACCTTTAAAATACATTAACAAGAAAGAAAAGCAAACTTGTCAACCACTAGGTTGTCAAAATAAATCTGTATGTCAGATAAAAGTTACAAATATTGAATAAAAAAATTAAATGGGTGTTTTAAGAGATTCCATTTTTAAACAATCTGAAACAAATGTCTTTTTCAAAGCTTTCTTTTGCCAGTAGACATTATTACTAAGGAGGGATAATTTCACTAGTAGGTACATAACTGCCACCTAAATTAGGAGAGTCCACATCACCACAGATGATCCTCAGACAAGCAGATGGGGACTTCATGGATGATTTGGCCTTTTTCCCAGGAGCAAGTGTTATTATGGAGATTTGAAAACCTGCCATTTAGTACCAGGTCAAAACATCCCCTTAACCTGAATCCTATTCCAGTGGTTATCACAGTGTAGAACTTTTATCTTGAGTTTACCATATATAGAAAACATTCACCATTAGACAAGATGATGGTCTCACAGTACTTTGAATTTAAGTATGTACACTTCTCCTTTTTCCTTCCTTTCCATAAAAGGCCTCCATCCTTGGCTGGTTTTTTAATGAAATGTTTCAGACATCCAAAATGCCTAGAGAATAAGATAATCAATACTTAGGAATGCACCATGCAGTTTGAAATAAATCTTGAAAAGGACAGAAGAATTCTGTGTGCCCCTTTCAAATCACATTTCTCTCTATCCATCAGAGGTGATCTCTATGTTGAATTTTGTGCATTTTGTTCCTATGCATTTCTGTATACATTTACTACATATATATTAAGTATAAAATATTGTTTGACAGGTTTTAAACATTAAATAGTGTCTCAGTTATTTAGCAGTTGTCTCTCAACTTCACGTCCATCCTTCTAACACTCTGCTGTATGATACTGGGGTGGGGACTATGCAGACCACATTTCTGCCTGTTTCCCTGTTCCCTGTTCAGCTGGTTCCCTGTTGAGCTGTGCCAATAGAAGTACTAGAGGGAGACTGAAAGGTTGGAGCAAATAGGGATTTGCTTCTTCTTATTTGCTCCCTGTTGCTGTGACCTTTAGCTTGAGAACTGCTCTTTGTGCCAGCAGCCCAGTTCCTTCCGTAAGCAGTAGCTGAATCCAGTTTGCAGTTCTGACACTCACAAAAACAGCCTTATTGCTGCCACCTCAGAGGCTAGGCACCAGTAGTAAAATAATAGCATATATGCAGTCAAACAAATGAGACCTAATTCAATTTAAAAGCTATTGCACAGCAAAGGAAGCCATGGACAAAAAGAAAAGACAACCTACCAAATGGAAGAAAATCATTTGCTAATGATATGACTGATACGGGATTAATATCCACAATATATAAATAGTTCATACAACTTAATATCAAAAAAGCAAATAACCTGATTAAAAAATGGGTAGAAGACCTACATAGACATTTCTTCAAAGAAGACATACAGATGGCCAACAGGGACATGAAAAGATGGTCAAGATTCCTGATTATTAGAGAAATGCAAATCAAAACTACAAGAAGTTACCAGCTCACATCAATCAAAATGGCCATCATCAAACAGTCTACAAATAAAAAATGCTGGAGAAGGTGTGGGGAAAAGGGAACCCACCTACATTGTTGGTGGGAATGTAAATTAGTGCAGCCACTATGGAGAACAGTATGAAGGTCCCTTATAAAAGTAAAAATGGAGTTACCATATAATGCAGCAATACCACTCCTGCATACATCTGGAGAAAACTAACCTGAAAAGATATATTCACCCCAAGGTTTATACCAGCACTGTTTACAATAGCCAAGACATGGAAGCAACCTAAATATCCACTGACAGATGATTGGATAAAGAAGATGCGGTACGTATCTACAATGGAATACTACTCAGCCATAAAAAAGAATGAAATAATGTCATTTGCAGCAACATGGATAGACTGGAGATTGTCATACTAAGTGAAGTAAGCCAGAAAGCGAAAACAAATACCATATGATATCACTTACATGTGGAATCTAAAAATGTTACAAATGAACTTATTTATAAAACAGAAAGACTCGCAGACATAGAAAACAAAATTGTGGTTACCAGGGGGGAAAGGGATGATGGAGGAATAAACTGGGAGTTTGGGATTTGCAGATACTAACTACTATATGTAAAATAGGTAAACAGCAAAATCCTACTGTATAGCACAGGGAACTATATTAATACCATGTAATAGCCTATAATGGAAACGAATATGAAAAGGAATATATATATATATGTATGTATGTATGTATAGGTGAATCATTATGCTGTACATCAGAAATAACACAGCATTGTATACTGATTATACTTACATAAAAAAAAGAAAGAAATGTCTCATTTCAGTAGCTAAATTATCCATGTGGGTGTAATCTGAAATCTGAGCTTTCTCAGTTTAGAGCCTTTTCTCATTTTCCATCTAGTTTTGTATCAGGTCTGGACGATTGAAGTATGAAAGGAGCATGGTCATCTACTTTACTCAGAACACTGCCTTCCCTACTGCTCACTAGCTATTGTGGACCCTACAGAGTCACATCTAGAAAAAAGGGATTGGGGAAAAATAGAACAGGTTTAAGTAGCTGGTTTTCTCCTGCTCCAGTGTTAGAGACTGCTGGACTTCGCAGACATTCAAAGCTGCCATTTTCCTTTATGGAGAGCATTTCTGGGATCCGCAGAGGCTTTCCTTCTGGTAACCTTTAATCTCAATTGCTGTGTTACAGGCTGTATCATCTTCAGTTTGACATTTATGAGTCTGACTCTCAGTTTCTATGCTTTCAGGAATTTTTTTGTCTGCTTGTCTCCTATCCAGGAAGTTCCTTTTGGATAGTCTCATTCATGATAGTTCCATACTTGTTGCATCTTTGGAAAAACATGCCAGTGGAAGTTCCATCCTAACTTCACCATTCTCTGCTGCTTTGGGTTCATAGCTGCAACCTCTTACCTTTGGCTTTTTCAGGCATGTTTAAGAAACTAATCCTTTATGAGTTTCAAACCCCAGGGACACATGTATCAAGTAGTTTCATTGTATTTTATCTCTGCTGGCTTGAAGAACCTTCTCCCCACTTTCTTTGGAGGTTGCCAATGAAGACGTGCACAGCATTCCGACAACTCTCTGCAAAAGAAAATTCTCAACCAATCTCTTTGACCAGCTGATTAGCATCTTCACTACCCGTTGTATACCCTAATATTAGGTGATGAGCTAAGTATCACCAAACTAGTTTTCTACAGTTTCTTCTGCAAATTCTGAACAGTTGGACTGGACATATGTGAGTAGTTATATGAGACCTACTGTTTTATACCTGCCCTTTGTGGTTTTAGAAAAAAGTTCCTTTTTTTGTTTTATTGTTTTTATAAGATGATTCAATATTTAAAAAAATCTATTAATACAGTGAATTAAATTAATACCTTTTCTAATGTTAAACCGTTCTTGCATTTTAACTGTGTTCATAAGTGGTTATTCACAAAATAACCACAAAATATTGTCATCTATACTTAACTGAACAAACTCAGCCTAATTGCCACTTCTTTACAGAGAATTTGTCTCTTCTCTCTGGTTGCTTTAAAATCTTCTTTTTGTCTTTGGTGTTCTGTATTTTTCAGTATGATTTTTTCATATGTAGTTTTCTTTTATTTATCCTGTTTGGGAGATATCGTGTCTCCTGAGTTTGAGGATTTTTGCTTTTCATTAATTCAGGAAAATTTTCACACATAATTTCTTTCAAATTTTCCCTTTTTCTATGTATTCATTATCTTTTAAAATATGTTCAACCTTACTCTATCCTCCATGTTTCTTAACCTCCTATTTCTTTTTCTTTCTCTGTCTTCCTGAGAAATTGTAATTTATTTACACCTATTTTTCTCTTTATGAGTAATCTTTACAAATGTCTTTAACTTGCTATTTCTACACAGTCATGGTATTTTTAATTTCAGTTTTTATGTTACTCATTTCACTTAAAACATTCTCTGCTTGTTTCAGACAGTATAACATTTTCTAAATTATTGGATTCAATATTTTATTCTTTAAAAAATATAAAACATACTTATGTTATATTCTAGGTCTTATAATTCCAATATCTGAAGACATAACCATGGAGAGCTGTCATCTAGGGACAAGTTTACAGTATTTCTCAGTGAAGGGTTCTTTGAACAATGCTGGTAACATAATTTTGGATCCTAAGTTCTTGTGAAGACAATCTTATCATTGAGAATTTACAGGGTAGATGCTTCATTTTTGCTTATCAGAGCCCCATCTGTTTTTATTTAGTTGGATTAGGATAGACTTTACTATGGTAACATATCCTGAAATCTCATTGACTTAGTACAACAAATGTTTATTTATTGCTCATATCAAGTCCAAGTGGGTTAGTGTGGGTGCTCGTCTATATCTGATGACTTATGAATATGGGTTCCTTCTATCTTGTGACACCACCAACTCAGTACAAAGATTCTAAAGTTAAGTGCCAGGGAAGATATTTGGACTATCATATTGCTAATATAGAAACTGTATCTATATCTATATCTATATATATCTTCTTCAACTAGTATTTTTTATTTGTGATCTGTTAATGGAATTTGAAACTCAAGAAAATTTAAGGTTTTTTTTTTCTCACTTGGCCAAGGAAATGCCATTAGTGAGATTTATTATAAACTACTGTGAAATATATATTGAAATAAATATACACATATTCAGGTATTTGTATATATTCAAAAATATACATTTAAATACATGTATATACATTTATATCTGTAAATATGCAAAAATATCCTTTTTGTGTATATATTATATATGTTATATGTATACACAGACTAATATACAAAAGATCCCAAATTCCCTGATATCAAATATGGGATCATAAAACTCTCCATGAGTACCCTCCCAACCCTGCAGCCAGCCACCCTATACCAGGCCCCACCAACCAATAGGCTGGGAACAAACTTGGGCCTCTTTGGGCCCCACATCCAGCCACTCCCAGACCCAAACACTCCCACCAGCAAGCCAGCACCAGCCCCTGGCAGCCAACCAGGTCAGGAACCAGCCCTGCCTACCAGCGCACCCACAGAAGACAGACTGACCACAATAGAAGGACTCACACAGATGACAAGAGGGCACTTCTAGAGTATATAACTCTGGTGACCAGAGGGGAGTGTGCTGCTAGGCCCCATAGGATGTGTGCTATATAAAGCCACTTCTCCAATGTCAGAAACATAACTGACCTACCTAATGCATAGAAACAAACTCAGAGAATTAGGCAGAATGAGGAGACAGAGAAGTATGATCTAAATGAAGGAATAAAACAAAATCCCTGAAGGAGAACTAAGTGAAGTGAAGATGAACAGTCTACCCAATAGAGTTCAAATTGTCATAAAGATGCACAATGATCTCAGAAGAATGGATTAAGAGAGTGACAATTTTAACAAAGAGAAAAGATAAAGAAACTACACAGAGCTGAAAAATACAATAACTGAAATTAGAAAAAAAAAATAAACCTAGAATGAATTAGCAGTAGATTAGATGATATAAGGAACAGATCAATGAACTGGAATACAGAATAGTGGAAACCACCCAAGCTGAATAGAGAAAAGAAAAAAGAATTTAAAAAATGAGGGCTGATTATGAAATCTGTGGGTTAACACATGTACTAACATTCTCATTATAGGGGTTCCAGAAGGAGGGGAGAGAGAGAAAGAGGCAGGGAACTTATTTGAAGAAATCATATCTGAAAACTTCCCTAACCTGGAAAAGGAAATAGACATCCAGGTCCAGGAAACACAGAAAATCCCAAACAAGATGAACCCAAAGAGGTCTGAACTGAGACATGTTATAATTAAATGACAAAAATTAAAGATAAAAATTTAAAAGTAGCAAGAGAAAAGCAATCCCCATAAGATCATCAATAGACACACTATAGACCAGAAGGGAGTGGCACAATATATTCAAAGTGATGAAAGGGAAAAAATCTACAGCCAAGAATACTCTAACTGGCAAGGCTATCCTTCAGATTTAGAGGAGTGATGAAAGAATTTTACAGAAAAGCAAAAGTTAAGAGTTCAGAACCACTAAACCTGATTTACAAGACATATTAAAGGGACTTCTCTAAGCAGAAAAGAAAAGACAACAACTAGAAATATAAAAATTACAAAAGGAAAATTCTCAATGGTAAAGGCAAACATACAGTAAAGGTAGTAGATCATCCACTTATGAAGCTAGTAGGAGGGTTAAAAGACAAAAGCAGTGAAATCATTGGTATCTACAATAAGTAGTTAAGGGATACCCAAAACAAAATGATGTACACAATTCAATGTGGGGGAGTAAAACTGCAGGGTCATTAGAATGCCTTCAACATAGGAGATCATCAACTTAAAATAATCAATAATATGTATTTTATATATCTATATCTATATCTATCTATATAAATGAGTTGTTACATACAAAAATCATGGTAACCACAGTAAAAAAGAAAAAGGAGTCCAAACATAACACTAAAGATAGTAATCAAATCATCATTATACCCAAGGCAATCTGCAAATTCAATGCAATCCCTATCAAATTACCATTGGCGTTTTCCCCAGAACTAGAACAAATTATTCTAAAATTCGTATGGAAACAGTATGGAAATGTAAAAGGCCCAGAATGACCAAAGCAATGCTGAGAAAGAAGAACAAAGCTGAAGGTATTCTGCTTCTTGATTTCAAACTATGCTACAGAGTTATAGTTATCAAAACAGTATGTTACTGGCACAAAAACAGATACATATATTGATGGAATAGAATAGAGAACCCAGAAAAAACCCCACAGTTTTATGGTCAATTAATCTAAGACAAAGGAGGCAAGAATATATAATGGAGAAAAGACAGCCTCTTCGATAAATGGTGTTGGGAAAACTGAACAGCTCCATGGAAAGAATCAAACTGGACTGCTTTCTCACATCATATAAAAAGTAATCTAAAAATGGATTAAATACTGACATGTAAATTCTTAAATCATAAAAATGCTGGAAGGAAATATAGGCAGTATGCTCTTTGAAATCAGTCTTAGCAATATTTTTTTCTGGCTATGTCTCCTCAGGCAAGAGAAACAAATGCAAAGATAAACAAATGGTACTACATGAAACTAAAAAGCTTTTGCATAGCAAAGAATTTATCAATAAAATGAAAAGGCAGGTTACTGAATGGGAGAAGACATTTGCAAACTATATATCCGATAAGGGGTTAGTATCCAGAATATACAAAGAACTCACACAACTCAACCTCAAAAACCAAACAACTGCATTAAAAATGGACAGAGGACGTGAACAGATGCATTTCCAAAGAAGATACACAGATGGCCAATAGGCACATGAAAAGATGCTCAACAGCACAAATCATCAGGGAAATGCACATCAAATCCACAATGAGATACCACCTCACGACTGTCTATCATGTCTATCATGTCTATCATGAAAAAGAAAAACAAGTGTTGGCAAGGATGTAGAGAAAAGGGAATGCTTGTGCACTGTAGGTGGGAATATAAATTCGTACAGATACAATATGGAGGTTCCTCAAAAAAATTAAAAATAGAACTGCCATATGATCCACCAATTTCATTTGTGGATGTTTTCCTGAAGAAAGTAAAAAGACTAATTCTAAAAGATATATGTACTTTGATGGTCATTGCAGCACTATTTACAATAGCCAAGGTTTGGAAGCAGTGTAAGTGTACATCAAGAGACGAACAGATATAGAAGATGTGGTATATACATGTAATGGAATATTAATCAGCTTTAAAAAACCCCAAATCTTGCCATTGGGACAATGTGGATGGGCCTAGAAGGTATTATGTTGTAAAATAAGTCTCAGAGAATGACAGAGAAAGACAAAGACTGTAAGATCTCACTTACATGTGAAATCTAAAAAAAAAAACAACAACAAATAAAAAGCAGACTCACAGATACAGAAAACAAATCGTTGGTTGCCAGAAGGCGGGGAGGGGTACATAAAATAAGTGAAGGGAATTAAAAGGTATATACCTCCCACTGTATAATAAATGTCATGGGAATGTAATATACAGCATAAAATATATGATTGGTAATATGGTAATAACTTTGTATGGAGACAGATGGTTCCCAGACTTGTCATTGTGACCATTTCATAATATATGGTGAAATCATTGTGTAGTACATTGAAACTAACATAATATCCTATGCTAACTGTATTTTAGTTAAAAAACTCTGAGTAGACTTTGTGTAGAAGTATAGTACTTCATTTCTTTCACTGATTATTTTCAAATAACATTTTAATTACAGCATCAGATTGAAGTAGTATCATTGGTCATAAAGCTGGTTCTTTGCATAGGTAGCCAATTATGTGAAAATATCTTTATGTATATCCTATAATCCTATTTCAGTACTTTTGTTTCTGTATCCAATCTGTTGCTGAACCCTAATGCATTATTTCCTCTTCTTACTGTTATAATGTTAACTGAGACTATACTCCTCTCTGGCTTGGGCAATGACAGTCTCCTCCAGCAATCTGTAGCTTTTCATTTCTTCTTCTCACTGGCTCCAGACTACCTTCTCAGTCCCATTGCTTTGATCTTCATAGTTCCCATGTTTAATACTGGTCACCTTAAACTATATCACTTCCCTAGTTTAGACTTTTTCATTCAGGATAATTGTTTTCTGAATAGGACTGAAATAAAAGTAGTACAGTTAATTTGAGTTTTAAGTTATCAGTTGAAGTAACTGCATTTCTGTCTTGTCCCTTGCAATTGAAAAACAAACAAACAAAACTCTCAATGGGAGAAGGACCCTGAATCTCTTTAGTCAAAGATTGACTTGAAGCTTGACTACACTGGGGTTAAGTTAAAGGATCTGCAAAACCCCTCTGTGCTCTCAATAAGTAAATTATTTCATTAGACTAAAAATAGGCCCAGTGTGATTTAATAGAATAGGTCAAAGGACCTGTTGTAGCTTGTTGAAAAATTGATATTCTTAATACCATAGATATTTTAGAAGAAATAGTTTTTTAGTAAATAGTTTTTCTTTTAAAAGAGGAGATAGGATTTGGCAAGCTAGATTTAGCATTTGGTGGATGTTGAAAGCAATAAAAATATCAGTAAGCTAAATTAAAAATGACTCCTAACCTTGCATTGCAATATTCTTCAAAAGAACAATTGACATGCTTTATCATAATTGCTGACCATCCACTCACATCGTATCTTCTGGAAGCTTGTTTCTCTCTCCAGTTACTCTAATAAAGTCTCTCAATTGTCAAAATGAACTAATCATCACATTTAATTTTTTTCCCTTTAGTTTATATCTGTTTTGACTTCTTTGAAACATGATGCTGTTGAGCATGCTAACCTTCCTTTACCCTACTATCCCAGCTCTGCACTCACCTTTCTGAACACACCTGAACACACACACACACAGAGTCAAAAAATGAATATGTATATATATATATTCATTTATTATATATATAAATATATGTATTAGACTTTCTTACTCTTCTCATTTTTAAAATATGAGTATTAATCAAGATTTAGTTCTCAGCCCACTGATCTTCTCCTTATGTATTCTTCTTAAGAGGGTTTCTTCATCTTCACAGCTTCAAGTAACCACCGTTCCTCTGCCCTTAATTTCAGGGTATCTTGGGCTGTGTTAGAGATAGTTGGCTGAACACTGCCTACAGCTATTTAAATTCTTAGATCTGTAGATTTTTAAATGTTCCATTATGGGAAAACTAAAGAAAACCACTAGGTGGAAAATTAATTTTCTGGAATATAGCAGTAGTGACTCTCAAAGCTGGATGAAATGAGGCTGTAGAATTACTGCAGTCTCAGTTTAGAGCATCTTAATTCTCTGTAGGTTCTTAAAGCTCCATGATGGCCAGTGAGGAAAGTGATTTGTATGAGAGTCTGGAGACTCCCTCTGATTGAATCTAGATGTACTTTAAAAAAAAAAAAAAGGTGATTTAAAAAATTAAAATTTTCTATATCTTTCTCTTTTACCATTTTCATTTTCTCCGTAGTCTTTTCTTCATCTTATCCTGGGTCTCTTCAGATCCCAGCTGTGAATAACTTTCCTTAGACTCATTGCTACAGTAGATTTCTGGGAGACCTTGACTTCTGTTTTCAAGCTTCTGGCTCTGCTCTGAGAAGAATATCATGTAACCGCTTTTTCTCCCTCCTTTCAATATATCTATTGAGGAAAAAAAATTTTTTTAAAAATTTAACAGGGTTGGATAATTAGCTTATAAATTACCCATGCCAGCTATTTGTGCAAACTTACACTTGTTCAGTCAGTTTGTGGAAACATTTATATTTGTGTAGAAGTTCATAGCTCTGTAGACAAGTTTATTTCACCATGAATGTTACTGGAGACACAGGAAATTTGGAGGAAAAAAACTAGAACCCTTGATGGGAATGAAATGATTAACATGGCAAGTCTGTAATCCATTCTCTTGCTGTGTTGGTTTGAGGGTGTGTGTCTGTGCCACTCTTAGAAAGAAGGCAGGTGATCTAGACTAATCTACTTATAAACATGCTAATGACAGACCTCCTGGCAAACAAACACATGCTATTTGATAGCTGGAAGTGCTTATCTGTGAAATTTTTATTATGATGTACCTAATTGTCTAATGTTGTTTATAGTAAGCAAACCTATTGATTTATGTATGACTACCTACAGATTGTAATGTAAATCTGTAGCTGCTAAAATGTGCTATGTATAAGCCTCTTTACTGCTTAGGTTCTTGCAATTCAGTAAAAATGGGTACTGTGGAAGATTTCTAATATATGTTTGTTTGATTTGACAACTTGTGTTAGCTTAGCTCCATTTTATACAGCAGATAATACTCTGGAAAAGATATGTCTACAGATTCTGGCATTTAAACTTGTGTTACTTAACTTTCACAACCCCAGGTTTTTCTGATGTTTATAAAGCAGGCACAGAACTGTGCTGAGTTTTTGCTACTGTTAAAAGACAAACTTGTTTAAATCACCTACCACAGCAGTTGACATATATCAGTCTCAGATGGCAAATTTCTGGAAGTCTTAAACTCTGACATATGATTCTCTATATCCAAAACTCCTACTACTGCACCAATATATAGTGGTTGCTCAATAAATATTTATAGAAAGAATGAATATTTTAGGTGACAAAATAAGATGGTAAATGTTAGCAAATTTTTAAAAAAACAAAAAATCTGATGATACAGAAATTTTTTAAGCATGATTAAATTCAGACAAGTCAGCTTTATCAGGAAAACTGCTAAACGTGCACTGTGGGAATTCAGAACAGGCCTTGATGTGGACTTTGGCATATGAATTGTCTTGAGCTAAAGAAAATGGAGACCCTGTGGGTTCAAGAGAAACTACTGCCCCTCCCTTAACTATCTAGATGAATTTAAACTGGCAGTTTTTCCCAGAAAAAGAGTTACTACTGTTAATGGGAGGAGGGGAATAAAAGTGACCTTGCTTCTTAGTTACCCGAAAAAAATGAATTTTTAAGGAGAGGCAGAAAGTGTGATATAAACAAGATTTTATTAATGAAATTAAAAGGTAGTAAAATATAGTACACCCCATAGAATTGGGAGCGGGCCAATCCAAGAGAGGAAAAATGGTGCCACTCCTTTGTTTTTCCTGTTTTTATATCCTGGCTTAGGGGGCGATTTTTGTGATTGACTGATTGACTGACGGTTCATGTTCATTGAGTGCTCAGGCTGACTGACGCTCACGTTCCTTGTGCTCCGGCACGCCCATCTCTTTCACGCATATTCTTACCCATGATGCACACAGAGAAACCTATGGGAGGGAGCTCAAAGTATAATGTTAATTACATTATAATTAGCATTGGGTCAAGTTAAGCTGGGTCCTTCTCTCTACTGTGCAGCTGCAGTGATTCTAGCCAGCTTCTTTGTTGGCCTTTATTTAGAGAAAGTAAAAGTTTTTGGAGCCACTTATCCTGAGCACAGGTGTACTTTTATTTTCTAGGTTGTTCCCTCCCCTTCCTCTCCCCTTGCGCAGTGCTCATTTCTATCTAACTACCAACATTACCAGAGAAAAATTTTATCTAAGTGTCCCTACCTATATGACAGGGCAAATGTCTAATTAAACATCTAATTACCAAACAGCTACTCTTCTTCTTACCATCTTGTGAATGACCCTTCTCTCCTTGGAAGCTCCAGCTCCATATTCCATGTCTTAGCTCAGGTTGGCGTATATACCTCATTTTACCTTTCTGGCTTTGAACCTCTGATGTGTGTGGGGTTTTTGACCCTTTTATGTATGTGGGGTTCCTGTACACATAAAATTAAATTTGATTTTCTTCTGTTAATCTATCTTATTTTAATTAACCAGCCAAAAGAACCAGAAAGAAGGGAAGGGGGAATGAAAATTTTCCCTTTCCTGACAGCACCAAAACCTGCTTTCCTTTTCTTGGTAAGAAATAATAAAATTATAGTGAGGCAGGTGCGCACCACCTGAAGACTACACTTCCCAGCCCCATCTTCCTACAATGTCCTTATATGACAACATTGTTGCCAATGGAATGGGAGCAGAAGTGACCTGCATTACTTCTGGACATGTTCCTTAGAACATTGGAATTACACAACCACATTTGCCTTCTTGTGAGCTAAATATGGATAACTTCAAGCCCAGTAAAGGGGAGCAGAATTTGCCACCCCCAAATGTGTCTGGCCTAAGGATTATCTTGAGTGAGTTATTTGTAAGAAACTGTAGACATACGAAAGTCTCTGAAAACCAGCAGAAGTTACCCTTTTGTAAGAGAAATTACATTTATAAGGGAAAAGTCCATTTATAAGGGTGTCTCACTGTCTGTACTAGGAAGAGGAGGATGGCTAAATTTCTAGAAACTTATCATTGGGGAAAGCATGGACTTAAGTCTGCATAACAACCATGTCCTTGTTTCCTGTGCTTTAATTATCTTTAGCAGAGATGATATTTAAGGTGGTGGGTTTGGCCATTTTGGAGAGTTACTCAGTTTTCCCAGGTATCTCCAGTATGTACAGGAGGTATACATGTTATTAAACTTCTGCTTGTTTTTCTCCTCTGAATCTGTCTTTTACTACTGGTGAATCTCAGCCAAGAACCTAGAAGGGTAGAGGGAAAATCATTTTTCCTCCCTTCCATTGGCTTTGACAATGCAGATGAAGACCTCACCCTAGAGGATGCCAAACAAACAAAAGTAACCTGGGTTGTTAATGACTGAAAAAGTGGAACTACTGCCTGTGAACCTGGGACAGTATTTGAAGGAGAAACAAGAAACTTTGCTCCTCAGTCTACTTGTTGTTGGGTCTCTTTGCAGCAGCTTAGCTTTTTTATTCTAGTATAGGCAGGAAAGGGTAAAAGAAAAGAAATTATAATGTTTTGAGTTGGTAAGGAGATCTAATTCATTTTAGCCAGTTTAGAATTGACTTTGGAGGAAAAAGGTTTAAAAGGACATGTTTATGATTTTATGTTTTTAGTCTACTTTAGAGTTACTTAAAGTATCATTTATAGTTTAAACATTGTTTTACATTTAACTCTAATTAGCAATCAAATCTCAAAGAGATGTCAAGTTTTAAAATCTGTCCATGAAATTTAAGATACTTTCATCTTTTGAAATGACATTATACTACTGAATTTATAAATACTTGATAGATTTTAAATTCCCCAAAGAGTTTAAAAAGAATAGTTTTTATTCCATGAGATTTTTCTCTTACTTTGTCTATTTTTTTTTAACATTTGAATATCTTCCCTTTCATACATGTGAATTCTATTGCTTTTGCTTTAGAAAGTTCATTGCATTATCATTTCAATGGAAATTTTTCTTTTTTGACAGTGCTCACCTTTACATGTGAATATTTTTGGAGAAACTTTGGGGAGGGTAATTTGGTTTCTCTTTCTAAGTTCTTTTCCATGCTACAATTGCACTTAGGTTAAGTTTCTGAAATGTACTGTGGGCCACGTCATTTCAAAGATGGTTGCTGTGCGAAATAAATTTGTTTCAAATGGCGTTAGATTTTAGCTTCAGATAAAAAATAAGTAGTTTCTTATCAAATAAAAAAGAAATTAATTCCAGGTCAAGTATTATAAATGCTCATAGGATTGTGTATCACAGCTTGTACCACTAATCAAAAATACAATTTTACCTTTCATTTGTTTATTTAATTAATATCTTTCTCTTTCTTCTGTGTTCAGGAAGACACTATGCATATTTTTATCATTGCTCTAGCACAGGGTCTGACACTTATTTAAGTGTATAATAAATACTCAAAAGTTAAAGAAGCACAAGAAGTTAGTTAAAGATATGTTTTTGATTTATTCCTGATATAAAAAATTGACTCTATACTTTTCTCACACCTGGAACCTTTTCTTCCTTTCTTTTAATTTACTTCAAAATATGTAAATCATAGTTAAATACAATACAAACATTTACCTCTGTAATGTGAATAAATTTTTTTGAGATATCAGGTAAGTTATTTAATGTACAATATGCCATGATAAAATACACAGAAATAAAAACCTGTACAGTAATTCCATATAGAGAAAAAATAGAACATGTATTGGCAAAAGCATTATTTGTGTAGGGGAGCAAAATTTGCTACCTGAAAATGTGTCTCTTTGGTATGAGAATTATTTTAGTGTGGTTGTTTTTAAGGAACAAAAGACTCAGGAAAAGGTTTTCCCTCCTCCCCTTTAACTGCCTAAAAGAATTTGTATAGGGGACTCTCCCAGGCAGAGTGCTATCATCAGAGCTAACTGCAAAGAATATAAGCTAGGTGTGGTAAACTGGGGGACACTTAGCAAAGCCTGTTTAATCAAAGTCCTCTTTGTGTCCTTTCATCTCTGTATAGCATAGCAAACATTTGTTTCCCATTTTTTTTCCCCACCTTCCCTTTGAAATCCCAAATACCTACTGTACCCCTCTCTTTCTCTCAGATGACATATACACTTCAATTGTTTAACTTCTCCTTGGGTCTCATTTTTCTTTCAGGGTCCTCATATATATGTAATTAAATTTGATTTTCTCCTGTGAATATGTCGCATGTCAATTTAATTCTTAGATCAGCCAGAAGAACATAGAAGGGTAGAGGAAATTTTTTGTTTTTACCCAACATTTATGGTTGACCAAAATGCTCATATTTTGATAAAATCCCCAATGTACTTTTTATATTATAAATGTAGTATTAAATATAATAAAATATTATATATAACAGAAAGTCATATTAAAGACTGTAATGAAAATAATTTCACAAATGGCTTAAAAGTGTTTCTGATTAACATCGTAGTATTTTAGACTTATAAATGACATTTGATACAACATTCTAAAGGGGAGCAAAATATACCACCCCTAAACTTGTTTCTTTGGCATATTGATTACTTTAAGTTAGTTACTGTTTAAAAAGCACAGACATGACAGAACTCTGAAAACTGAATAGCAGTTATCCTTTTGTAAGAAACATTTACACTTATTTGAGAAATCTCCATTTGTAAGGGTGTCTCCCTCTCTGTACCAGGAAGAGGAGAATATCTAAATTTCTGGAAACCGTTACCAGTGGAGAAGGCATGACCTTAAATCCTAATAACACCCTTTCTCTTGTTTACTGTGCTTTTCCTGGTAACCTCCCATATCTGACTCCCCACCTCAACATCTTTTGTCTTTAGTTGAAGACGGTATTTAAGGTGATGGCTTCAGAAGAGGAGAGTTACTCAGTTTTCCTGGGTCTCTCCCATGTTTACAGAGGGATGTTATTAAACTTCTGTTTGATTTTCTCTCATTAATCTGTTTTATATCAATTTTATTATTAGGCCAGTTAAAGAACCTAAAAGGGAAGAAGGGAAAATATTTCCTCCCCTATAATTCTCAAAGCTGAAATGCCCAGTTGCTCAGTCACAGCTTGGAGGGTGATTTAAAGAAACAGCATTGAAACATTTAAAAAATAATTTTAGAACAATATAAATGTTAACTGAAATCTCTTGAAAATGAAAATAAGGAATAGATCATTTAAAGCAGAGAAACACTTGGAGAAGTAATTACATTTCTTTCTTACCCTCATATATGGAAACTACCAAGAAGACACCTCTCCCTCTTACCAAATTTTCTAAAACACATTCCTAAATCCAACCCATGCTGATTCTTGTATTTCTTGCCCATCCTTCTTACATTCTCAATCTAATTCACCTCCAACAGTCATTTTGCTCCCAATCTTTCCTCTCACTCATAACTCCAATTTGAAGCAGCAAGGCATAGGCACTAACTCCTTAGTTACTGATAAGCTAGTTGTTTTCATTCTTGTAGCTAGAAAGTAGAGAATGGGAACTAAAACCACAACTGAAGAGGCAAGTTTAAGTATAAATTGACAAAAAGGTGAAAATTGTTTAACTATGCAGTATTATCTAGGATCAGTGAAATCAGAGCTTTGTATAATTTCTTAGAGGACAGTTCTACATATCATAAATCTTAAAAATGTGCATGTCTTAATAATGAGTATTTTAAATTTTAGGATTTATTTTAAGAAAATAATCATTGTTTATGTTAGTAAAATGGGAGCTAGCTAAATGTTCACAATTACAAATATAGGCATTTCCTCTGCTTTTCTAAAGTTTGCTTTACACCACTTTGCTTTTATGAAAGATCTACATTAGTAGCCATTTTTGCTAACAGAAAGAAATATGAAGAGGATTTTTGCTTTTACAAAGAAAAAAAAAGGCAAAAGTTGAAAATAGCCTTTGTTTTGCAGTGGGGCTGTTACTGAGGGAGCAGGTACCCTGAGCAGCAAGAGTGGTACCGCTAAACTCCTACCCTTGGAACTACACTTGACATCACAGCATCTAGGTGCCGTATGTCTGTGAGTATCTTTGCTTAATTTCCATTTATTTTGTACATCTGTTAGCAAGATGTGTCCTACGGTTATTGCTTCTTTTCTTCATGCCATTTTGGCTTATGAAAGATTTCATAGGAACAGTCTACTTTTAGATAGCCAGAGAAACCTGTGACTGATACTTTGATGTGAAAGGACTAATTCAAAAATTTTTAAACATATTTATCTAAATATACAAGAAACATTAATATAATAATGAGATATGGTAATTCAAAATACCAATTTATTTAGGTTAATCACAATCTGTTGTTTATGGATACTAACTAGTGGATTTCAGTAGTGTTGCTTGCTGATATACAGTCCTGGCAACTTTGAATTACAGTTATAGTGACACACTTTATAACAACAAAAACTATTTACTCTTCTCATTTTATCTGACCTCTTCAGGAGGAATAACAAGTTCATATGCTGATGAAAACAGAGAAGAGAAGAGAAGATATGGTCCCACTTGAAATAAGATAGGAACATATTGTGCTGCGTATTTCATTTTTAAAAAAAGAGAGTGGTTGAAAACTAAAGAAAACAATTATTAAACCACATTATTTAAAGTTTTTTTTCCATGCATTGCAGTAACTTTATGTGGGTCTTTTAGAAAACAGTATTATATGTTATCATGGATTTGGAAATTTAACTGCATTTAAAGTCATAGTTAGAATGTTAACTAGAGTGTTAACTGGATTCACACGTGCCTATAAAGACTTGAAATTTGGACATTTTTTTTTCCTTTGAATGATTTTTTTTTTTCTTCTATTGGAGATACCTGATTTCCCTAGTAGCTAATTTTAAGAATTTACCATTTTAAACTATATTCACAAATAAAATAATTTAAATTTAGCTCAACACCAGAAATAAGCATCATTAAAAAGACAGCCTTCTTCTTCATGTGGCAAAGGCAAGAAATAATTGCCCTTCATGAAAAAGCTTTCTTCTTTTCTCAAAGTTGAAACTACTGTTTAACATTTGTTTTGACAATCCCGACATATTCAAGTTTTTTCTAACTTAAAGTGGTTTTCTTTTCTTTTAACCTATAAAAGAGATGGTTTATTTATTTATTTTATATATATATATATTATTGAAGTATAGTCAGTTTACAACATTGTGTCAATTTCTGGTGTACAGCTCAATAGTTCAGTCATAATTTAATTTTTTAGAACAAATTTCATTCTTAACTTTCCAAATACAGGATCAGTTGTTAATATATTACATTAACATAATGCTTTGGAACTAGAAGGCTCCAAGTGTGCCTTTCAGCCTCAGATGTACCAGAAAAACGTGTACCCACCTGAGAAATAACAATAGCATCCTAAACAGAGCACACCATAATCATTCACTATGTAACACAGAATAGTAATCATTTATGTGATTTGTGACAGAGCAAAGCCTTGAGTCCTTTTAAACCATTCCTTTCTTCCTCCACCAATTTTTCTTCTAGAATCAATTAGTACTTTTGCTTGACAAGGGATTAATGAGGGAGATTTATTTCTTAAAGTCTTCTGCAGGGTTGGCTGCTAGCATGGTATTCTGCTTTTTTATTAACTTATTTTAAAAAATTAGTGGTGTATTTGCTATGCAGGCAGATGTAGGATTTTGGTGTAATACTGAAAATGAAGGGTTTTGTTAGAGCAAAAGTCAAGATGGTTAGGCAAAATTTATCTTTACTGCACCTATAATTTCCTGTGTATTCTAACTTTTCTTTTAGAATAATGATGTTAACTGTCTTTATAAAATACATTACAAAGGCATTAAAATCCGTTATAAAAAGTTCAAGCTTGCAGAAGAATAATCCCAAATCTCACCACCCAGAAATAATGATTGAGTTAACATTACCTACTTATAATTTCATATTTATTTGTGTGCATTATAATGAAAGAAGGCTAGATAGAAATAACAGTTTTATAAAAATGAGATAATGGGATACATGCTGCTTAACAATGAAATTCATTAATTTTAATTTTACTTGAATTTACCAGAAGAAAATAAAATTGATGAGCTAAAGGAATTGCTTAGGTTGTTCTTTATCACAGAAATTATTAGTTCCTAAAAGATTTAAATTAAAAGAAGATTATTAAAGACATTAAGATTGTGTTATTGTATTATCAAATTTTATATAGTTTATACATTTTTGTATATATACATTTTTATTGAAGTATTGTCAGTTTACAATGTTGTGTCAATTTCTGGTGTACAGCATAATGCTTTAGTCATACATGGCATACATATTTTCATATCGTTTACACATTTTTGAAATTAATTCAATCACTTGTTTAGTTTCAGTTCTATATTCACATACATTTAGTACTATATTTTCTGAATCATTTCATGTTTAGGAATGCTGTATTCAAGAAAGACAACTTAGTTGGGTCTAAAATTCTTGTTTTATACTTTATTTATGGCAGAAATTTGTAAACACTGTTGCTCTACTCTTTTTTGCCATTGCACATTGTTTGGAGTATTCTGAGGCCAGCTTAACTTTTTTCTTACTCTTTTAAGTAACTCATTTTTTTTGTCTTCCTCAATGTCTCCAGAAATATTTTTTGTCTTGAAAATTCAGTATAATTTAGGATTAAAAAATTACTACTAATTATCCTATATTATTTTTTTCTGGACTATGTTGTGCCTTTCTACTTGTAGATTCAGGTTTTCCTTTATTTAACAAAAAAAAACTATGTATTTAAATACTTTTGCTGCTCCACTTGAGTTCATTACTTAAAGAGGTCTAAATAAGTTTTGTTGAATCATCGTTGTCTTTTCCCCCTGTCAGCCCCCGCCCCACCAAGTCAACAATCTTTTCTAAATTGCATTTATCTTTCTGCCATTTTCCTCTGCTTTTTTCTGTCATTGGATAATCTCAGTTTTACTCTATATCACTTACTTAGCTGATTTCCACTTAAATAACCTACTCAAATATCTGATATTCCATATACCATCTGTAAAACATTCCAACTGATGCCCATCACCTGTGGCTGGTCACCTGTGACCCATGTATTTTTGTTTTTACTGAGTTGTGTGTGCAAGACTAAGTTGTGTTTCTTCCCCAAGATGTTTTTTGCCAGTTGTGGAAGTTATGATTATATTATTTGACTGAATATTTAAAAATTCATTTAGTATGATGTATAAGGAAAGGGGATGTTTCTAGAAAATGTTCTTTGAATGCTTTGGCAAAATTTGATGAAGGCAAATTCCTGAAAAAAATATTGCTATGAAATCTGGTGTGACTGGGGCTTCAACAGATGAATAAAAACAGATTAATACATTCATTGAAGGATTCTGCACTTAGTTTGCTTCACAGTTGTTTTGAAGTTTTTGTTCCTCATTGGAAATTATCAAAGATAAAAAAATGGAGATTAACAGCAAGAAACTAATCTGTAGACCTATACTGGGGAAAGAAAAATCCATGATCCTACATCCAAATATAAGCAAATGAACGTACATTTTTATTCTGAAAAGTGAAATGTTTAAATGTTTGCATATGATAAACTATTTCTTCACTGCTGAAAACATGGAATTAAACTGTGTTCTTAATGAATTTTCTTCATTAGTTCAGTATTGCATTTATGAGATTGCTTTATGTTATGTGATTAGCTGGAGTTTTCATTGTTTTATAGAATTCTATTGTCTCACTATTTATCCATCAACTTCTTGTTTCCTAAGCAAGTTTGTTTTTTCTATCAGTTTTTTGGCTAGTGTGATTATGGCCATTTTTCCTCCTCATTTGCTCTTCTCCTAGCCTGGAGATAACAGAGTGGGGCTCTCTAGTCGTCTATCTTGCTCTACTGAGAATAAGTGGTGATAGAGAGGAACATCCAAATTTGATGGCTTATCGCAACTTTTTCTCTGAGTGAAAACTCTTCTTTAATCTGCCATTTTTGTTTGTTTGTTTTTTCCCCAATGGAGATAAGGAGGGAGCATGGAGATTGTGGTAATAAGGATTCTTGGGATTTTGTTCATTTCTCTTATTTATTTTCTTAGTGAAAATTTTGGGTTGGTGTTATGGGAGCAGGGTTAGGAATAGACTGAATTATATCAGAATCAAAGTCTGTGTCAGGAAGTTTGTTTTGTTGCTGCTGGTGCCTTACATTTGTTGAGTTCCTCCTTTTTAAATGGACAGTGAACTTCATTAAGTTTTGAGAGGAGATTCTCAATCCAGTTTTATTTTGCCATCTTCAGTAAAATATTTTCCCTTAAGTACTTTCTATTATCTGATAAATCCCTTATTATCTTTTTGCTTCTTATATATCTAAGGCCCATATCTGTATTGTCTATATAATGAAAACTTTTAATACTAAATTATCAGAGTGTTACTATGAACCTTCTCTAATTAGTCATAGCTCAGAAGAGTTATGATCATATATATAATATTTTAATTAAGAAAATATCATTAAAAGTTATAAAGCACAGTTTTGACCATATCCATTAACCTAAGTTTTGAACCGATATTCCATATAAATGATTTGTAATAGAATCCATTAATAAAAATTACCTGTTTCTTGCTATGTGCCTGGGAATATGCTTTGAAGTTTATATGCCTTATTTTATTTAACTCTCATATAAACTCTAAGAGACAGGCCCTAGTGTAAAGATTGGTAAACTGAAGCTTAGAGAACAGAGAGAAATGAGTGTCCAGGGTCACACATGACTTGAAATCCAGGTCTGGTTCCTTAGACTGAGTTCCTAATGACTATGATATGTACTTCTTTCAGCTTTAATTTCAGTGGTTAGTCAACTTTCTTTATATATTAAACTTTCCAAAACCCTGGGCAAAGAGCAAATAAGTTTGATTCTTAAAGAAATCAAGCAATAAAACAAAAGTGTTTTAGAGTTAAGAAATTTCATCATTACTTTGGATTTTTTTCATGAGATGTTAAGTAATAAATGGCCCTAATCTTGCCTCCGTCAGTGCATGTATAGTAGTAGTTTGCTGTGATACTGAATTACTTTCCTTAGTTGGAGAGGACACACTGTGAATCTGATCTTGGCTTTATGCTGTCTCCCAGTCCAGTGGAGACTATGTAAGGGTCTTTTCAGTTTTTTCTTTGGCTACATGTCCTCTTTGATACTTCTTCAATTATTGTTATTCTCTAACTGTTGTGTCTCTCAGTCAATTCAGTGTGTAGGCCACAGGCAGATATTTTCTGTCTTGGCAAATCTAAATTTTCTTCTGTTTCTACTTCTAGAGTAGTGACGCTCAGACTGTCGCTTTCTTGTGCTATACTGACATTGCTGACAACTGTATAATAAATGCACCCTAACATTCTGAATTTTTCTTACCATTTTCCCTACTTTAATAGCATCTTAAGATACGGCAAATAGTTTAATCAAATGTTTCATGGTTGCATAGTAAGAGTCACCACTGTCCTTGACTGGATGATAAGGTGCATATATAATGCTGCCCTACGTGCTGTATTTATCCAATTCCAAATTTTAGACCTATTATTAAACAGCCCTCTACTTTAAAATATGTAATTTAGTAATATTGAAGGTTTTACTTTTTTATTTTTTAAAAAAAATTTTTTTAAATGGAGATACTGGGGATTGAACCCAGGACCTCATGCATACTAAGCATGCGCTCTATTACTGAGCTGTAGCCACCCCACCCCACCCCCTAAGGTTTTCAATTCAGCTTTTAAAACAACTTTGCTAATTTAAGCAAATAAGGATTTTATTAATGAATACCTTGTAGCTCACAGAATCTACAGAAGGGCTTGATTGCCATTCAACTGAACTGATCTTATGAAGACACTATTGCTGATAAAACTTTCAAGATATCAATGTTGCCTCTGAAAGCTAGGTGTAGTTACTATCCCTATTGCTCTCATCATCAGGGTAAATTCTACATGCCGTGAGATTTTGTTTGAGAGTCTAGGATGATTATATTTGGGAGGCAAAATTTCCAGCATGTTACCTCTCAAAAGGGGTCTATTCTCTTTTAGATGCATTCTGAAAAATGGGAATTTTAAGTGTTTATCTACAAGGTGTCATAAGCAGGGGACCTTTAGCTTGAAACAGAGGAAGAGGTATCTACAGGAAAATCACTTCACTCTTACAGAAATCTGTAAATACAGTTGAGAGGTAATATCATTCTTTTATTCTCATCCACTCACAAGGTACCAGTGTAAATTGAGCCTTTCTTTTTTCTATTATTCATTTATAGGCTTACTTTCTTTCAACAATCATTTCCTCTTATTTCCATTTATCATTAATTTTCAACCAGATCTGCCTCCTGGGATAGAATTGAGGACTGACTTATAGCTGATCAGCAATTTGAGTCTGATCAGTGTTTTCTTCTTCATCTATTCCCAGCCATATGAAGTAGTGTCAGATAAGTAAAAACTTATAGGACTGTTTTCTCCACTAAATAGGAAAGAGGTAATGTTACCTCTTTAATATTGATCCATATATTGATATCACATAACCTTTAAGCTTTCTTCATTCTTTTTCATTTTTTCATATTTTTGCTCCTCTGAATGAATAATTTCAAATGACCTGTCTTTGACTTTACTGATTCTTTCTTCTGCTTGATCGAGTCTCATGTTGAATCCCTCTAGTAAATTTTTTAATTCAGTTATTATATTCTTATGCTCCAACATTTCTGGCTTTTGTTTTTTATATTTTCTGTCTCATTATTGAAATACTTATTTGTTCATGTATCATTTTTCTGAGCTCATTAACATTTTTATGATAGTTATTTTTAATTCATTTTCAGATAATTAATGTATTTCTGTTTATTAGATTTGCTATATAGGTATTTAATTTGTTTCTTTGGGCTATATTTTCTTTCTTTGTGTGTGTGTGTGTTTGTGTATATCTCTTGACACTTTGTGTTGACATCTGCATATTTGGAATACAAGACAACTTGCCCAACTTTATGGTTTGGTATTATACAGGGGAAAATCTTCACCAGTCAACCCAACTAGAGACTTTGGGGGTTTCTCAGACATCTTCTGTCTATGTATCTTCTCTGGACTTGTGTGTCTAATTCCTAATCAGAGGAGTTAAGTTTCTTTTTTCAGGAGTTTGTAATCTCTGTATCTCGTGTCTGTTAACTGTCCTAAGGGTCTGCTAGAGCAGAGCACACTGATCAAATCTTTTTTATTTTGTTCTCACAGCCCCATATGTATAGAATATTCAGGGGCTTGTCAGTACTTTGAAACAGGTGAGACTGAAAACATTCTCTTGGGCAGTGCCCCCCAAAATTCTGAATGTTGGATATATGTTTCAGTCTTTTTTTTCTCTCCACAAAGAGAAGTTGGGATCTGTGAGTTTTCCCAGTTGTGTCCTGCTGATCCAGAGGATGAGCTCTGATGGTGGGTGCATAATAGTCCAAATTGTCACTTTTCACCTTTTCTCGGTTACCCCCAGACATATAGAAGTATGCTACATCCTATCAGTGTTCCAAGACAGATGATAAAGAGTGTAGTCCTTCTCTCACTTCCACCCTCCCCAAAAAAGGAAGGTAGTCCTTTGGGCAGCCCCTCTGAATAGCTGAAGTGTTTGATGGATACTCCAACTCTTTCCTTCCTAAGGGACAATTTGGGATTTGGGCATTTCCATCTGCTTGCTCTACACTGAGCCAGTGGGAGGGCCTCCAATCAGAAAATGTGAACTGGCCCACACCATCACCTTAATTCTAGTGGTTTCCAACCTGAAGCCCTTTCCTGTTAACACTAACATTGAGGCAGGACAAGAACCAGTCTCCAGGACAGCCACCAGAAAAGTCAGAATGTTGGATTTATGGTCCAATCCCGTCCTTCCCTCTCCAGGGAAGAAACTAGGAACTGGTGGTTTTCTCCTTATCATGTGGTGTGCTGTGCCAGGTGGGCAGGATTATGATAAGAGTGTTCCACAGATTTTTCCATTGGCTTCATTGTGATTGATTTTGTGCTTGCTTGGGGTGTAGAAGTCTCTCAGCTGGTCTCTGGATTTCTCAGAAAGAGAACTGATCCATGTATTGTTGAATCGATGAATCTACGGAGGGAAGGAGGACCTGGGTCTCCTCCAGGGGCTTCCTATTCTGCCATTTTGCTGATGCTGCCCTAGTGAGCATGTTTTAATGTACATTTTGACTTCCATTCAGTTCACTGATTTGTAGATGGTAAACCGTATGATATATGTGTTGTATATGATGCATCTTAGCCCACTTTTATTATATTATACAGTCAGTAAATATGTCCTTCATCAGTAATATGTAAGTGGGGGGCCAAACTGAAACCATACACTTTTTTTCTCTAGACCTCTAATAGTGTTAGAGGCATTTACTTGAGTTATCTGGTATATGTATCCAAATCTAGAGTGAATATAGGTCCTAGTCAAGACCCATTAGTATATACCTGGAGTCATGAGGAATGAGTAATGGCCTGGATTCTCTTAATAGATAGCCCATAGTTGTTTTTAGTTTCTGATGTTAAGACTGCAAAAACAGAAAAAAAAATTAAGCACTTTTTGAGCTTCTAAGCACACTGTGGATACATCTGTTTTTTGCTGATGGATTGAATGCCTCCATGGCAACTTATTTTGTGTACCCAAGAAACTACTTTCAAAGAGAAAACAAAGTATCTACTCGTTAGTTCCAGTGCCCTTCTGAATTCAGGAATTTTTTTTTAAGGGGATAAGCTTACCTTACTTTCATCTGTTTCATCTAGAAATCCATAAAGTTTTCATAGTAAAGTCCCCCACAATGGTATTTCTATCATCTTCTCGTCATCTAAAACCAACTTCCTGGACCATATTGCCAATCTATTGGTTATTGCCTAAAATTTAGTATAAATCCATACTATGTTACCTTTATAGTCTAGCTCCCCAAGTAATACCCTTCTTAACTCTGTCCACTGAGTGGAATTGTATTTGTCTTCTTCAGTCAAAATGAAATGATCAACTTGTTGTAATGCCACTGACTTATAGACTGAGTTTTGACTAACTACCCTTGAGCTACAGTCTGTGAAGCATGATACTTATGAGGCAGCCCTTAGGTAATATTCTAGTCCATATTCCATGACTGCTGAGTGGCATTCATGGGCTTTTGCCAAAAGCTTTAGCCAGCTTGAGGATTTTTCTTTTTTTGCCTCAGATTCTTCCATTGATTAATTGATTGATTGAAGTATAGTTGATTTACAATGTTGTGTTAGTTTCTGGTGTACAGCAAAGTGATTCAGTTATATATATATAAACCATAATGAAAAAGAATATATGTATATATTCTTTTTCATTATGGTTTATTACAGAATATTGAATGTAGTTCCCTGTGCTGTAGAGTAGGACCTTGTTGTTTATCTATTTTATATATAGTAGTTTGTATCTGCTAATCCTAAATCCCTATTTATTTATTCTTCCCACACCCCTTTCTCTCTTTAGTAACTATAAGTTTATTTTCTACATCTGTGGGAACTTTAGTTTTCTAGTTGCTTGTATTTCCACTATCATTTGAGCATTTAGTTAGAGTGAAGTTGTATGGGTCATTTGAAGCTTCCAGAGAGCCTGATGCTGTTCAAAGCATTATTCAAATTCAGCTTCTTCTGCTGTTATTATGTGAATAAGGACCAATAACATTTATGAATGTGGTATGTGATTTGTTCTGAAAACAAGCAATCTTTGTTACAGTTTCAGAACTTGAGAGACAATAACTCATTGTGGTTGGTTGAGGAATGCTGCTAGTAGGTATGGCCCATATAATTACTCAGAATTTTATCATTTATGCTGGATCCTGTATTTTAGCTGAATTAATTAGCTACTCCCTCATGATTATATAATTAACCAACATTTGGAATTCATGCTTAGCTTGATTTTTAGATTTAGATATCAACATTATATTATTGATGTAATGAATAACAGTATTTTTCAATTGAATTAAATCAACATCTTTTCTCACCAGGTTATGGTAATAAGCAGAATAAATATACCCGTAGGAGCACAGTAAATGTGTATTGGAATCCGTTTCACATGAAAGCAAATTTAATTTTGATTTTCCTTCAAAATAGGAATCCGAAAGGAAACATTAGTCAAAATGATCACAGATTACCAACCACCCTTAGCTTGTTGTACAGCTTGAATTGTTAAAACCATATCAGGAGTCACTGATGCTATGAAAGGCTCCTCTTTATTCAGTCCTCTAGAGTCTAGAGTTATCCTCCAGGATCCATCAGCTTTTTTCACATGCTATACTGGACTATTAAGGAATTTTTGGATACTAATTCACCTGCATCTAGTAAATCTTCAATCAAAACTGAAATTTCTTGATGCTCCTTTCTCTCCTCCCATCCCTTGCCAGGTATTTTATTGTTTTATTTTAAGCCCTTGAGTAGGTTTAGGTAATTCCAAAGACCCCCATCTAACATGCCCAATTAAAAAAGAATGAAGAGCAGATATGTATGGTATCCTTATTCCCAATTGCTTGGATAAGGCAAGAGTTCCTCATTCAAACATCATATTCATTCTGGTAATATAATGGATGATGCAACAACCTCACATAACTTTCATTCATAAATTTCTGCTTTGAACCATAACTTTATTTCTGAATTTTTTTACCTTCCTCTGCTAACTTAATTACATTGTGCTTTTACCCTTTCATTAGCAGGTTCTGGTATACTTGTATATTGTGCACCAGTGTCTAGAAATTTCAATAAAATTTCTTTACCATCCTGGATGGTTTTCTTGCATACTAGTGAACATAGTATTCATTTCCTTGCTAGGATATTGCACGAAGAGTCTCTGGCCCTCTTGTCATTCAGAATAATCTTTTAAAACTCTCACTGTTAAAATGAACTGCTTTGGAAGAGACTGCAAATTCTTCTTTTATATCATTATTAGATTATAAAATTCATCAAGACTAGGATAAATCGAAGAGTTGGTAAAGCAGCCAGATCACATTATCTCCTATAAGTGACCCATTAAAATTTTTGTAGTTACTCCATCTCTCTCTTCCTCTCCCATACCCTGTGAACACTTTTACTCAGCTTAAATGTCTTTATTTTTTTTTTATCTGCTTTATTCTTATTTTTCCTTTCTTCTGAATAATCCTAATATTTTCCATCATTCAACCCTACTTACAGGAAATGAACCTAGGGGTCAATGGCAGCTTCTCTTACATAATCCAAATCATTCATCAGTATAGTAACATAGGGAACCCAAGTATTTGGAAACTCTTTAATCATGACACCAGTCACGACCGGAGTCAAAGGTGTAAAATTAAGGAATACTTTAGCATCATTGTATAACCAATCCAAAGGTGCTGATATTTTCAACATTTCAGAATCTTTAGAAGAATTATTTTACTTGATATCTAAGAGTTTTTCTCTTAGTGTCTAATTTCCCCTCTGTAGATATATGTTATGTGTACCTTGCCTTTATCTAGCTCTACATAGTTAGAGTTTGACTCTAACCACATTTTGGTTAAAGTTGCAACTAATTGAGGATCCTGAGTAAGCCCAAACATACTCTTCCATTCAGTAGTACCTAATACAAGGGTAATAGCTCCTTGGATCTGAAAACATAAAACCCATTTTAACAGAGGCTTCCCAGGAAGCTGTTTATATCACTCCACAGATAACTTACTGTATTTTGTTTGTCTTTGATATCCTCCCCTTGAAAACTGTACAGTCTTTTTTAGTGATTCTAGCTTAGACTGAGTCGCATTATGAGCAAAATAAATACCTACGTGATTCCCTTTTGGCATGCTGTCCCCTTTCTTTAGGATCACCGATCATAATTTGGTGGACTTGGCCATCTCAGCCCTTTCTGCTACTTTTACTTTTTTAAAGTAGCCAAAATCACAGAATTCTTGGCTGATTTCCCTTCTACCTTAATTTCCTTTTTAACTCATGTAACTATGTCCATTTGGTCAGTATCTACCACGCCCAAGTTCTACTGCTATGCTTTTCCTCCCTTTAGTGGTCACAGCATTTGCATGATCTCAAACCAGAAGTGGCCTGGAAGTCAGTCAGACTGTTGTTAAAAGTTCATGGCTCTCTTTCCTCATCTCTCTTTCCCCAAAAGTCTTAGCCATCATTTAAATTATAGAGTCAAGTGTTACTTCAGTACTCTACTCAGTGTACCATTGCATCAATTACAGAATTCTGGAGAACTGAAAGGATTCCACAGAGTGTATTCATATGCCACTTTGATAAAGGTGCAAGCTGTAGTATAACAGGAGAGTGAAAGCACAGGTAAATGTCAGAGAGGTATGAGATTTCTAGACACAGCCTTCATGGTCCTTTCTCAGTTTTGCAGTATGTGCTTTGTCTTGGATTATGACTTATCAAGGTATGTGTGAGATATCTTTGTCTCAAGGCAGCCGAACAGAAAGATTCCTGGGGAATCTTTTATAAACTATCAGTCAGTAGCTAAAATAAGTCTATGTAACTGGTTAAGCCAGATGCAATCCATCACTCTACATTCTCAATAAACAACGTAGACAACTTGTTATTGAGTGTCTCTAGGAAAATTTCAGAATTTAAACTGCACATAATAAATCCCTAAGTAGTACATTTTATTCCAATCCTGGCCGAGGGTCAGTATTATGACTCCAGGCATCCCTGGAGACAAGCATAGAACCACAGTTGCTCAGATCAGCTCCAAGTTCATTCTAACTGTATACAATATTCCTTTCCTGTATAAATTTTAGTTTCCCATGAAGTTGATGTTTGATTCTTTTTTAATTTGATTGGTTTCCTATTATACCATTACCTTAGTTTGTTTCTGATCACATCATAACCTATCTAACTCTCTTTCCCTCCTTTTGGAGGCAAAGGTATTCTTTTTTATAGGTTTAATCCACACATTGTTATTTTCTATTCCTCCCTCTCTTTCTCATTCATTCAGCAATTATGTATTGGATTTCTGCAATGTGCTAGATACTGCGTTTGCCCTCAACAAACTCAAAGTCTATTAAGAAAGATAATTTTGAAAACATAAATGGGACTGAATGCTATGAATGATATGAGAGTGGAGCATAAAAAAAGAGAGTTTCCAATTCTACCTGCCATTTCAAGTAAAATTTTTAATGGAAATTGATAGTTGAAGGGTAAATTGCAGTGAAGGATGAATAATTACACTGTAGACAGGTTTACTATGCTGTGTAGTAATAGGAAGCCACTGAAAGACTTTCAGTTGAAAAATGAAGTGATCAGATTTAGAAAGATCATTCTTGTGGTGGTTGGGTAATTGATTGGAGTTAGGCAAGACTGAAAGCAGGAAGTTTGTTATATTCCAGGCCTCTATGGCTGCATCTTTGATATACTCTGTGCTCACCCTAGATCATTAAGTTGCCCTAGTAAAGTCACCTGTATCTTCTTTGCTGCAAATTCAATGATCTCTTCAATTTTCAGCCTTTCTGATACATTTGATACTGTTTTCTTTTCTCTCCATTATGAAACTGCCTTTCTCCAACTGACAGGACATCATTTGCTGGAGAAAAGTATTTTCTCTATACTTAAATTGTTGGAGGCAGAAATAATTATCAGGCATTCCTTTACTTTCTCCATTCTGTGATGATATGGCCTTCTTGATGATGAATTTGGTTCAGATCCAGGAGAGCCTGATGTTGAAAATATTCTTTTAAACAGAAGTACAATGATTATAAATATAATTTCTTCTTGGAAGGTGGTATAAAAACAGGTAACATAGCCAAAAAATATGTCTGTTTTCTCAGTTTTAGTAGCAGTGCACTTGAAGCGGGTCAGGCAAACAGTACTGAGGTGTTTTTACTGCATATTCATAGGTTTCAGTATTCTTGGTTAAATAAATCTGGAAAGTTCACATGTGGGTTTTGGGGTATGTTTCTTGGTGGGCACAGGGGAATCAATGATAGCAAGAGTGTGGGGCTATTTCCAGCCAATCTATAACTCTTTTGAAGTGCTATACTGTCTCTTCTAGGTCTCCTATTATTGACCCATTTGGTGTTGTTTCCTTGGTTTCATGCCTACCATTGCAGATTCTACAACCAAATGATGCTTCAAGATATATTCTTCTAACACAGAAGGCCTGATCTCTCAACACTACTCCTTTGTCACACTTCACCATCTCTTTCTCCCTATATAGAATACTCCAATGATCTACTTCATTTATTTTTAAAAAGAACAGCCTTTCTACTTTATTTTGGAATAATTAAGATATACTGTGAAGACCGGACAAAGGCAGAGCCAGAATATTAGTTTCCATTCTGATCTTCTGCTCAATTAAACCCTCAAACCTCTTAATGATGTCTGTCAACAGCTTGACTCTCATGTGGATGCCAAGTAGTTTACCCTTCTGGGATCCTTTCCTTATCATTAGGGACAATGATTGAGTAGGTCTCAAAGACCCTCTCTGCTGGGATGCAAGCATTTTGTTTAGCAAAGATAAGCAAAGAGCCAGTGAAATTAACAAAAGAGATAATTAAGAAAAACATTTATAGTATGTTGGTAAACTTGAAAGTAACATTACCCGTCCTTTCACAAGGAGAAGTGAGAACAACCTGCTGGTTAAAACGAGGAGTTGACTTTCTCAAGAAATTGTTGGTATTATTAAGCTACATTCACTTTGCAGGGAAATTTTCAACATCCATTATCTGTTTAAGGCTTTGAAAGTTGTGCACATCTAAAAGGAAGAGTTCTCAGTTTTTCTCTTTAGAATAAATGATGATGATGATGATGATAATGTTAGCTTCTCAGACAACACATACAATTACATGCCTTGACAAGAGAAGATAGGGTACTAGAAAAAATGGCAATGTACATTCAGAAAATAACCATGTATCCAGAAATATTTTAAAGACAGTTCTATCGAAAACACATAAAACTATGTGTCCTGACTAAAACTTAGTCATGCTAAAAGGATTTCACTACTTGAAGAAATATTAGGATTTGGAGCTAATATTTGGGAGATTCCTAAAGGAATACTGTAGCAATTTAATTTCAAGACAATGAATGTTTATAGATCATGGAAGGGAGATTATGTGAGCAGGATTAATGGAAACAATCAAAACAGTAGATCAGAACAGTAGAATTAGAAAGTAGTAGGCCATATTTTGCTGAATAATTTTTGCCAAAATAAACTCACAATAGTTCATTTGATCCAATTAATAATAATATGATAAACAATAATAATAGATAATTCAATAAAATCTAAAATGAGAATATGCTTAATAGTCTAAGGGCCTATATTATTTTGGAAATAGCATACCTTTTAAAACCAGGAATTAAAGTTTGTACTATCACTTAGTAGTGATGAAACTTTGCAAAATTCTCAGACATAGATTATTATAATTCTAAAATGGGATATAAGAATTTCTTTACTATATATGAAGTAAAAAATTCTTAGAAAATATAATTTATCAAAATTATTCAGGAAGAAAGAGAAACCTAGACAGTTCTAAGCCATCAAAAAACAGAATCAGTGATCAAAAGTTTCTCACAAAAGTGACCATTCTAGTGAGTTCTGGGTCCCATTTTTTTTTAATAAATTTTTTATTTTAGAGCAGTTTTTTTTTTTTAAATTTTTTTGAAGGGGAGATAATTAGATTTGTTTATTTATTTAATGGAGGTACTGGGGATTGAACCCAGGACCATGTGCATGCTAAGCATACACTCTACCACTGAGCTATACCCTCCCCACAGTTGACTTTCTAGTGAGTTCTATGATTTGAGAGAACAAAAAAATTGATACTACTCCCTAACTTGTATAACATGATTAGTATAACTTGATTCCAAAACCTGATAAGGACAGTATAAAAAAAGTAAGTTATAGACCAATCTCATTTGTGAACATAGTTAAAAAAAAAGTTCTAAAAAATATTAGCAAATATTAGCAAACAGAATCTCAACCTTAAAAAAAGGATAAAATGTTATTATAGAGTAGGATTTTAATCTTAGTTTAACTTTAGACAGTCAATTAAGAAATTCCCAACATTATTGGATTATAGTCTTATGTTATCAATAGATGAAGAAAATGCATTTGATAAAATTTTATATCCTTTTTAAAAGAAACAGTAAGCAGACTAGAGCAGATATTTGGTATCTACAGTGAACTTAAAATAAGTAATATACTTAACATTGAAAATGTTGAGCTCCTTCCTCTAAGATTGATTCATCTCTCACCTCATCTAGACACATTGTATTGGAAGTAGTAGCCAATTAAACAAAGCAAGAAAAAAAAAGATTTAGAAAAGAAGCAAAACTGACATTATTTGTAGTTAAGTTTATTTAAATAGAAAATCAGAGACTCCACAAACATATTATAAAAATGAGTTTAGCGGATTTGGGGATTTGAAGTGAATTATTAAAAAATCAATTTGAATTCTATAGAGCAGCAAGAAATAGAAAATAAAATTTAAAATAATGTCATTCACATACCATAAAATCTATCACATGTCTAAAAACAAATTTATAAAAAGGTATGCAGTGCCAACAGTGTAGAAACTATAAAACATAACTGAGAGACATTAGAAAGACCTATGTAGAGATGTATACCATGAACCTGGATTTGAAAACAATAATAATTTGGAGCTTGAATGTAATTCCAATGGAAATCTGAATAAGCTGTTTTGTTCTGTTTTGTTTCATTTTTAGTAGAGCTTGGAGGAAAGATTCTAAAATGCACATGTAACTAAAAAAGGCCAAGAGGGATCCATATGAAGAAGTAAATGGTGAAAATACTTGATCCATAAGATGTTAATATTTATAATAAATTGCAGTAATTAAGATAGAGAGAAATAAGTAGACCCATGGAGCATCATTAGAGCCCACAAAAGGCCCCACACATAATGGACCCTTGATATATAACAGAAGTAGCTTGACAGGTAAGTAAGGAAGGAGAGACTTTTTAATAAGCAGTTCTGGGTCACTTGTGTACATATGTATGTATGTATGTATGTGGATTACGTGTGTATGTACCTGTCTATCCTATTATCGATCTATTCTCAGCATCTGTTCATCTGTTCATCTGTTCATCTATTCATCTATTCATCTATCCATGCTTCAGTATTTCTCAAAGGATTTGAGGTAGGTAACTAAAATTCATGACAGAGGAAAAAAATAATTGAAAGGTTCAGGAGTAGTCATTTTTAAGTATAAATTGTTGTTGTTTCTGTCAGAATACTCTGAGGGTAACAGACATTTAATCATAAAAGGGCTTCCTGTGCATGTGAAACGGCAAAATTCAGGATAAACTCTGTTTCCTTTGTATGATCATCCATCATAAGGATTTATAACTTCTTTGAAATAAATTCTGGACAATGCCTTTTAAACTGGTTAGAATTTAAGGTTGAGAGTTGTCCATTTGACAGAAAAAAAAGGCTAATTGACATTGGGATCATGTCTCCTGATTATTTGACTTTGCGCTTTTTTGGCAAAATTGAATTGATACCATAAGACTGCCAATTTCTATGTCTAGTAAACTGAATTGTTTTGATTTGTGGTTCATATGCTGAAGATTTTAGCTACACAATCATTAACCTATATGGGTCAGATAACACTATTATATGAAAGTTTGTATTATCCACAGCATATAAGGTATATATTGACTGTATTAGAGCATATTATGCTATTTATTATAAATTATTGTGTTTAAAATCCTTTAACATTTTGTTCTATTTGAGGCTCAAAATTTCTACAAACTGTGATTGTGATTCAAAGTAAACCATTTATTTTTCCTTTAACAATGATTAGAAATTGGCAAGCCTTTCTTTAGAAGTGCCCACATCAGAGGAAACACACACACACACAATCTGAGAAGGGAAGCTATTTCAAAGACTTTTCAATAAAAGCTCTTAAATTAGATAACTGTATAATACTGTTTTGTAGACAAGAGGAGATCATGGTGCTGAGAATACATAAAGTTCCACTTGTAGAAATCTTCAAGAATGATGCCTCAATGACAGCTTAATCTATCATTAACACACTTCAAAATACTTAAAGACTTTAATATTGGAAAGAAAATATTAGAAAGAAAATATTGGGTTCTAAAGGTGAAAATACTAGATTGTATAGGTGACAACACCTTAAAATATCTGTGAACTGAACGGACTGTGGCAGGTGATGTCACGATATCTCCCAATTTAGTATTTTATGAGAAAACCAATGTGCTGAGTTACATCTAGCGCTATTAATAACTTCAGAACAAGTCTTTCAAACAGAAAATTATGGCAGATGCAGGGAATTTAAGGGAGGATCTTATACATACAAAGCATGATGGTTCTCAAAATGGATTTTTGGATCCTGGAACAGACGTACTGTTCAGAGTAAAAGTTTGAGATCCTCCCAGAAGTAGCCAACAGACAATAGGAGTCAGGAAATCAAGACCAGTCAAATATAGTATTGAGGGACTCCAATGCCAACTCACAACCTGACCCAGATCCACAAACTTAATAGTCTTCAGGAACTATTTGTTGAATAAATGAATAGGGGGTTGGTAATAATAGTAAGGTGGTTATTAAGATAGATAATTAAAATCAAGAAATTCATGCAAAAGAGTTTAGTTAGGACCCAAATAAAAGTGTGGAGCACAGGACCAGGGCAGATGGAAGCAGGAAAAATGTGATGACAGTGGTGGTAACTAGTCAGTGACAAGGGTCTCAGAGGCATGGGCCAGATGCTGGATTAGGGCTAGGTTAGGACTTAGGTTCTTGAAGGATCCGGAGGAACAAAACAAGATCCCAGCCTAAGAGAACAGATCTGCTGGTGCTGTTATCAAGAAGGGTATCCCAGGGAACAAGAAGGCCTGTAGCAAGGTTGAATTGATGAATAATCACTTGAATTCTGAAATGGGAGAGATTTGGCCTAAGAGTCTGAGTTAGGGTTGAACCTTTAGAAGACAATCAGTGTTTCTGGTTGTTAGGGGGAAATAGCTAGAATAGAATAGATTAATGTTTATCATGGCAGTTTGACTTTCCTCTCCAGTGGAATCACAAGGAGACTATAACAAAAACTACATTTTAAGTAAAATGACTTGCAATTAAGGAACATATGAGGCAGTTAGATTATTAATTAAATAACTCATAAAATAAGTTTTAGGACAGTCTAACAGACAGCTTGAAGCAGATGTGGTCCAACCTGTTGGGTGATAATTCTCATGGGTCTCTAGTATTTCTGCACATTTTGCCAATGAGACTCTGATGGCTTTTTATTATGGATTATTGTTTTAAGGATGTTTGTATAATACCTTGGGAAATAGAGCTGGTGTTTTTGCAGAGCAAAGTGCTGCCATGCTTACTATCTAGTACAATAAAAATGTGTCTGTCTGGAGCACAGGGCAAACAATTGTTGCCGGTCATAAAAGATCCTGATTCTCTAAGCTTAGGGCTCCTTTCCTGTAACACAACCCATAGTGTGCACTTGTGTCATTGGGCTCTCTTCGTCACCCTGTAGTGATGGGGTTTGGGAAGCCAGCACAAAAATGCTAATACCGTGACTACCACTATCAATGTGACAAAAAAGGGTCCTTTCTCTCTCACCTGGGAGTCTCATTTATTCTGCCAGCATTCATAAAACTGTAACAGGCTAACTTACTAGTTCACAAGAAGGGTAAAATCTCAGACATTTCAGTTTTTAGCAGAACCAGAGCTAATTTTAGAAGTCTGCAGAGATAAAACTTTGTTCTAAATAAGCCAAAAGGATATCAGAATTTGTTAATAGGGCACCTATGCACATCCCAGTCAACATATTGTTTTAAACTATTTTCCTAATAGTAAAATTTAGCTTATCCATTTCTTACAACATGATGGCTACTTAATTCACACCATGAAAGAGTTCTGTTTTCGAAGGAAAAGTATAACTGAATAAATTCTCTATTTCATTATTTTTCTTATTTCAGTCACGTACACTTGAATATTGCTGAACTGAAAACCTAGTTACTAGATTCATAAGAGCAAATATTAGAAGTGAAAAGACATCTATGTTGGGGAAGAGAATGTGAGAGGAGTATCTTTTGAATCAGTCTTATTATTTCAAATCATCACATATTTTCCAGCCATTATATTTTCCCATATGCAAATGATATTACTTTTTAAGATATGTTATGGGGATTGTTGATTTCTGAAAGTATTTGGGGACAGTGCATTAGGATGTTATGAAAAAAAGTTGGCTTTTTCACAAGAAGACTTAAGATCTTCCAGATTTTAGAAGTCTTACCTTATGACCTTAAACAATTCAGTTACCTTCTTTGAGCACCAAGTTCCTAATAAGAATTTTAAAAAGGAAAAAAAAAAAAAGAGGCAATGTTCTGATCACCTAACTCATATATTGCTTTGAAAACTCTTAGATGCTAACACTTTTGTTTTAAGTAGAAATTTCCTAGAACTATAAAGGAGATATCATAGTAAGGACTGGAGGATTCCTGCAGTAGCCAGCTAGGATCTACAATGGTCTTTTAAATCCAGCATTATTCCTTATGGCCATGTCTTAAGAAATAGACAGGCCATGGTGGGATAAAACTAAGAGGAGAGAACACAACCTGCATGACAGTAGAGGGGATGATGAATGGAAGCTCGTACTGGCATTCAAAGCACGTGATATCTGAACAATGATATTCAAAGTTTATAATGAAATGTGTTCATTTCTGAAGTAAATTCCCAGGAATGTTTTCATGAAAGCCAGCCTTTTGGCCCAATGATCAATTACTATGTTTTGCTGAATGACAAATATGAGGAATTTATTAAAGTTAATTTACCAAAATCCTTTTTCTTCTAAATATTCATAATATTTACAGCAATTTATATGATGGATTATTAGGACCTAGGTTGCTTTGGGCAAGTTGGACACAAAATTTTCATCTTTTCCTTAGTTTGTGTTCTCTCTGCCTTCTTGTCTACCCCTTCCCCACTACTCATTTCCTTTCCTTAACTTTGTCATCTCTTCTCTCTGCCTATCAATTACTCTCCCTCTCTCGATCTTTTCTCTCTCTGCTCCTAAGTTTCTATATTCCCCTTTTTCCTTTCTATTGTTCTCTCTCCTAGTCCATCAAAATTCCCCATTTCCCTTATTGATGTCTCTTCTTTCTGCTCCCCTTCCCAATTTTTCTCTTGGTCCTTGTCTTCTTCCACTGTTCCTCTTATCACCTAGCTCCTAATTTCCCCTTTTACAGCCTTTTTTTCTGAGATCAGTAGTGCAAGCTGTTCTTTGCACTCACTGTCTTTTCTTTCTTCTCCTAGGAAAGTGCTTCCTCTTTCTATCCAGCTTTTTAAGCTGTAGGAGCAACAGCAGCAGTAACTGAAAACCAGGGCAAAGGTCAATTAGACAAGTCTTAAAATAATTAAAATCTATGTAAAGGCTGTGCATCCAACATTAATGACATAAACCTTTACATAGTGAGAAAAAGGAAGTTTCTAGTATATTGGGAATTTTGGCAAAGGAGAGGAATTGATGACTTAACATATTATTCCTTTGGGAAATTGAATTTCATATATATTTTTAAAATTGATTTCTGATAAATTGATCTAGAATTATTCTGAGGGGAAGGCAATAAAACATTACATGTCTCTCTAAAGTCCAAGAAGGTAGTTGGTTTATATTTCTCCTGCTTTTTGTCAGAATTGATCCCTGAATGTAGGGTCACTAGCTGTGGTAGGGGGCTGCAAGTGAAAATACAAAAAAGCAGAGTGTCATAATTTCTTAACATTAAAAGTTTCTTCATATTTCTTCATGCATTCAGAAGAGCTTAAACTTAGAACATGTTTATGTTTATATAATAATTTTTGATAGAATTGTAAATATAAGATATTCCAAATTTAGAGAGGCTTCTTATAGACTCCACTTTGAAGTGTTGAAGTGAATAACACAGAGCTTTCTTGCCCCCAAATATATGGGTCTATTTTTCTAGCATGCCAAGCAGCTGCTATAAATCTACTGGAGTGTATTTTTTTTTCTGGGGAACCTAAAATAAATGCTATTAATTGGAATTTTGAGAAGATGTCAAATAATTTTTGATAACTGATGTAGTGATAAATAAGTTGATGGCAAAGATAAGTAATAGTTTCTAAATAACTAAAATGGGACAAGAAGCATTGGTGAACTTAAAAGGAGTGATGTGAACATAGAAATCAGTTTGGAACTACTATTTCTATGTACTTTCATTTCCAGTATCTACCTAGCCCAAGCCCATGGCATCTAGAATAAAAACGATCTCTTTCCCTTTTCCCTCTTTTAAGCACCAATAATCCTTTAAAGGAAGCACAAATCCCCCTTCACCCACATATCTTTTCTGGATTATGTCTGAAAAGATCTTTCTTCTTTTGAATTCTAATGTTGATTACCACTTATACTACATATATCTGACAATCATGTACTGCCTTGTGACACCTCTTTTATTTTGCTCTTAATATGCCATTAGTAAATTTATCTTAAAAAGACACGTAAGTGTCCATATCTTGTCTCTAAACTTAGAATGTAAACTCTTTGAGGGAAAAAGAGGTTTTTAAATTTTTGTTTTCTTCATAGCATGCACGCAGTGCTTTGAAAATAGTGTGTTCCTTAAATACATGTGGATTTGAGTAAAGACCTTAGAATGATAAGAAAAAATAATTACACTGTATGAGATTGCTGAGCATACAGTGTTTAATCTGACTCCTTATTCCCATGCTGCGCTCTCAGAGACATAGATTTAATGTGGTAGTTTCAATCGATTTAAAGTAAAATGAAAGTACTGGGAATGAAAAACTGTTGGCACTTTATAATAGCATGTAATAATTTTATAGACTTTGAAACAGTGTTTTTAACCTTGGCATTTATTTCAGAATGTGTTTTATTTCACACTACTTTTGCTAACTACTGGTGGACTATTGGATTATTGAACTGAAGAGTTCATAATACTCTCATCATTTGTCAGCATAGTGTTTGGAAACCATGGTATTAGATAACAGAAGTTATGATTTATAGTGCCACTTTTTAATCTTCTTTATGACAGTCTTCTAGAGAGTGTGAGATGTAAGCAGGGACTGAAAATTAAGGTAGCACACGACATTTTATTCAGACAAATGACAAAGATGATGAGACATTAAATGCTTTCTTGCTATTTTTGTCATCTGTTTGCATAATAGTATTTCTTATTATTCTCAATAAAAATTAGGATCATTATACTTTACAACCTGAGTATAAGCAGAATATAAAATTGCCAAGATCTGACCATTTTTGACTTACTTAAAGGTAATTTCATATGGTTCAACCTACCTAACATTTAGCTTTTTAAATTTCTGCTGTGTAAGTAGAAAATAAATCTTAAGAATGGTCTTTTCTATCTGTGAATCCACATTTAATTTTATTTAAAATGTGCACACTCAGACTATAATTGATTACAAGATGATTATTGAGTTTTGTTTTTTTCCCCTTTTGTGTGCACATGGCGGGATAATCACACTCTGGGTCTGATACACCAACAGTTTTCTATGGCATAAAATGCCCAGCTTTTGAACACCAATCTTTTAGCATCTAGTGTCATCACTGTTGCTAAGACTAGCTCAGAAAACTCCCTAGTGTGGAACCAGTGACATTAGAAGCACTTTTTGCATTGTTTTGTTAGTGCAATTCAAGCTGCAACATATATGATGGGAAAATATGAGGGTGAAAAAGTTGTCTTATATCTACGAATAAAGTGTTGTGTGATTGTAGGATATTATAGTAACTAGCTTTTTGCTGAAGAATAAATTAAATGATAATGTTGGGGACTTCTTTTAGGGCAGATCATGAAAATCAGTTGGCAGTGACTCAGATGACCGAAAATTGGTAGAAATTATTAGCTGTAAGTACAAGAAATGTCATGAAGGAAAATGTGACAGATCTTAGTGATAGATTGGGCATTTTGCTAGCACAATGAAAATGTCTGTTCCAGAGAGTGTATAAATGAAGATTTATATGCATTATCATGGTCTCTGTGCACAAATTATGTGAGCACAGGTTTATAGCATCTGTTGTGGCCTGTGTAACCCATGTGTTTGTTTTGCCACTCTTTAACCGGGAAGACTGAATTTGCACGAGTAGACATCTGAGGTAGGCAAAGCAATGTAAAGTGACTGACCTACAGCAACCAAACTAAGTTTGTGCCTCCAGTTTGTCTGTGTGAAAAATCTCCATTAGAGGCTAAGAAACAATTATAAGCTATGCAGATTACTTTCCTGAATGTTGCCAATGTCTGGTTGTTGTCAATAAGAATGATTTATTATAGATTTTCCAAGTCTGTGATATTTAATCATTTGCATAATATGAGCAAACTCCTTCCAATTATTTTTGATGAGTTAATTAATTAATCCTAACATGCAATTTAAAATATAAATCCAAAAACGATGAGGGCAGATACTTCCATCGGATGTACATCCACTTAATGTCTATAATTTGATGGAGACAATTCTTCAGATTCTTCAACTTCTTTAGATTTACTTTGAGTGTATGTAATACACATTGATTCAAAGGAGTAAGAATCCAAATATTTCGATAAATGTAATACATATAGTTATGAGACATTCCTTATCTTAAGAATGTTGTCTTTTTCTCTGGGCAAGAGTAGTTACTGTCTTCACCTTTCCCAATTATAATTTAGATCTATAGTCTTAAAGCAAGGTGTTTTTTAATCTAATACTGTAATAACACAGGTATGTATATAACACAGGTATAGGTATATGAGTAGGAGGGTGTTCTCTGGAACCAGGCTACCTGGCTTCCAGACCTGGCTCTTTTAATTGCCTGCTTCTGTATCCTTGAGCAAGCTATTTAGTTTTCTGAAAATCAGTTTTCTCTTCTCTAAAATTTAAATAATGCCTATCACATACGTTTGTGATGATTATTAAATGAGCTTAATACATGAAAGCTCTTAGAAAATTGGCTGTGCCTACAGCATTAGCAAGCATTGGTAAGTGTTAGCTATTATTATTAATATTCACTGTTCTTAGTAAAATGTGTATTAAAGCTTAAGAACTTTTACATGCAAAACGATGAATCTAGACAGACTTTAATACCCTTCACAAAAATTAACTCAAAATGAATCACAGATCTAAATGAAAAAAGCACAACTATAAAAATCCTAGAAGGTACCCTAGTACCATAGGAAAAAAATCTAGATAACTTTGGATTTTGCAGTAACTTTTTACATACACACCAAAGGTATGATCCCTGGAAGAAAGAACTGATAACTGGACTTCATTAAAATAAAAAAAAGATGTCTCCTCTGTGAAAGATACTGTCAAGAGAATGAGAAGGCAAACCACAGCATGGGGGAAAATGTTTGCAAAAGACACATCTGATAAAGGACTGTTATTTAAAATATACTAAGAACCCTTAAAACTCAACAGTAATAAAACAAACAACTAGATGAAAAAATGGAAAATTCTTTTGTATAAAGAATATATACAAAATCAACTTCAATCAGAAAAAGAATATATGTATACAAATAATCATTTGAAGAGGTGCTCCACATCATATGTCACCAGGAAATGAAAATTAAAAAGAATCATCACTCCATACCTATTGGAATGGCTAAAGTCTAAAACACTGACAACACAATTGCTGTTGAGTGTGTGGAACAACAAAAACTCTCATTCATTGCTAGTATGAATGCAAATTGGTACAGCCATTTTGGAAGAAAATTTGTTAGATTTCTTGCAAAACTAAATGTACACTTACCATGTAAATCATCAGTTGTGTTCCTTGGTATTTACCCAAAGGAGTTGAACATTTACATCTACACAAAAACCTGCACATGGATGTTTATGGCAGCTTTATTCATAATTGCCAAACTTGAAAGCAACCAAGATGTCTTCCAGTAGGTAAATGGATAAACTGTGGTACATCCAGGCAGTGGAATATTTCTTCCTACTCTAGAAAGAAATAAGTTATCAAGACATATAAAAACTGTAAATGCATATTTCTAAGTGAAAGAAGCCAATCTGTAAAGGCTACCTATTGTATGATTCCAATTGTATGACAAAACTGTGTGGAAAAGATAAAACTGTAGAGACAGTAAAAAGATCCATGGTTGCCAGGAGTTACATGACACTCATTGTGCTAGAGGAGGGAGGAATGAATAGACAGAGAATAGAGAACTTTTAGGGCAGTGAAACTACTTGGTATGATACTGTTATCATGGACACAAGTCATTATACATTTGTTTAAATCCACAGAATGTACAACACCAAGAGTAAATTGTAATGCATGCTTTGAACTTGGGGTGGTTATAATGTGCTGGTGTAGGTTCATCAGTTGTAACAAGTATACCACCATGGTGGAAGAGGTTGATAATGGGAGAGGCTATGTATGAGGGTTATGGGGTATGTAGGAAATACCTGTACCTTCTACTCAATTTTGATGTAAATCTTAACATTTTCTAAAAATAGCATCAATTAAAAAAAAGCTTAAGGAGTTATGCTTAAAAGTAAAGCAATTTAAAAATACTACTTTGTTATCTTTAACTATAGTCAGAAAAACTAAGAGTAAAATTGTGTTCTGCTCCATATCAGTCACTGTGCTAGGTAGGCGTCTTGGGAAGAGTTCCTCTCTTTTATACAGAGCAGAGATGGTGGAGGGATGCAGAGGCTGAAGCACTTCTCTGAGTCTGATGGAAAGGCTGTCAGGTGTGGGTGAATATACAAGAGACTGAGCACGTGGTTTCAGGACATGGTGCCCTGGGCAGACCCAGGGTATGGTGTCTCAGAGCCTCAACAGTGTACTCAGACTTATGCAATCCCTCCTCTTCACATTTTCCTCAAGGAAACAGAAGCGTTATTTACGATTGTTAAAAAGAACATCTCCCTGCCGCGTAGAGCGGAATGGTGAAATTGACTATGGTACGTTCAGAAGATGGAGTTCTCTGCTGTCTAAAAAATACATTGCTAAACATATGTAATGGCACAGGGAAATGCTCACCATCTAATAAGTAGGGGAGGCAAGCCAGTAAAGCAGGAGGATTTCAACATGGTGCCACCTGGTTCTCACCCCGGCCACCTGACCCACCCTGTCCCGCCCTTGACCTTTCCGTGCCTTCCACCTGCCATCATCCTGTACAATCCACTTGCTCATGTTACTGCTTGTTGTCTTTCTCTCCTGATAGAATATACGTTGCAGGAGGGCAAGGATTTTTTTTTTCCTCTCTATTTTGTTCTCTGTGTCTGGCACAAGGCAGATCCTAATCAACATTTTGATTGTTGAATAAATGTTGAAGGAAATGTGGCTGGATTATAATACAGATGGTTGTTATTAATTATTACCTTTTACTTTTTTGGAACTTTACACATGTTCTGTAATAAACATGGATCACCTCTAATTAGCAGGAAGACTGAAAGAATGAATACAAGTGGATGAATAATAACATGTAATATTGAGTAATAATTAGAGGGAAGAAAAGCTTAAGAAATATATTATTGTCAGGGGGAGGGAGTAGCTTAAGTGGTGGAGTGCATGCTTGGCATGCAGGAGGTCCTGGGTTCAATCCCCAGTCCCTCAATTAAAAAAATAATGATAAAAAAAGAAAGATAATAAAAAAGAAAGATTTAAGAAACCGAGAAGTGATGAAAGTTAGGCACATACCACATACAAATACTTTGGAAGGCTGTGGCCTGAATAGGTTAGGCCTCCCTAACCTAAATTCATACACTGAAAGCTGCAGTGTGAATATACTTCGAGATGGGGCCTTTGAGAGGTAATTAGGGTTAGATGAGGTCATAAGGGTAGGTCTCTCATGATGGGATTAGAGACTTTATAAAAAGACAATGAGAGAGACCACTCTCTCTTTGCCATGTGATTACACAGTGAGAAAGTCTATAAGGGAGGAAGAGAATTCTCACCAGGATCCAAATTGGCTGGTACCTTCACCTTGACTTTCAAGCCTCCAGAATTGTATAAGGTTAAGTGTCTCTTGTTTAAGCCACAAAGTCTTGATATTTTGTTATAGCAGTTTGAGCAGACTAATACAGAGAGCATCCAGGGCATTGATTATGAGCTTAACATTTTAAGTACTGTTACTAGTTTCAGAGAAATTTCTTTGATATAATTTTGTTTTGTTTTGTTTTGTTTATAATTTACTTACCACATTATATTAGTTTTTGGTGTACAACATAGTGATTCAATATTTTTATACATGCAAAATGATCATAACGATAAATCTAGTTACCATCAGTCACTATACAAAGTTATTACATTATTACTGACTATAATTCCTATGCTGTACACTACATCTCTATGACTTATTTTATAACTGGAGGTTTGTATCTCTTAATCTCCTTCACCTCTTTCACTCATCCTCTCACCTCTGCCCCTCTGCCAACGACTGGTTTGTTCTCTGCAACTATGAGTCTGTTTCTGTTTTTTTATGTTCATTCATGTATTTTGTATTTTCGGTTTTACATGTGAATGAAATTACCCAGTATTTGTCTTTCTCTGTCTGACTTACTTCATTTAGCATAATGCCCTCTAAATTCAACCATGTTGCTGCACGTGGCAACATTTCATTCTTTTTTATGGCTGAATAACATTCCATTGCATATGTATACCACATCTTCTTTACCCATTCATTTATCAGTGGACACATAGGTTGCTTCCATATCTTGGCTATTATAAATAATGCTACAGTGAATGTAGGGGTGCATATATCTTTTCAAATTAATGCTTTGGGTTTTTTTGAAACATATACAGAAGTGGAATTGCTAGATAATATAGTAGTTCTTTTTTGATTTTTTGAGAGATCTCCATACTGTTTTCCATAGTGGCTGTACCAATTTACAATCCCACAAGTGCACCCTTTTCTCCACATTCTCACCAACACTTGTTATTTATTATCTTTTTGATAATACCCATCTGACAGGTGTGAGGTGATATCACATTGTGGTTTTGATTTTCATTTCCCTGATAATTAGTGATATTGAGCATCTTTTCATGTGATTGTTGGCCATCTGTATGTCTTCTTTGGAAAAGTGTCTATTTAGGACTCTGCCCATTTTTTAATTGAGTTGCTTGGTTTTTTTTTTTTTTTGATGTTAAGTTGTATGGTTTTTTTGCATATTTTGGATATTAACCCCTTATCACATGTATAGTTTTCAAATATCTTCTCCCATTCAGTAGCCTGCCTTTTTGTTTTGTGGTAGTTTCCTTAACTGTGCAAAAGCTTTTTAGTTTGATGTAGTCCCATTTGTTTATTTTTGCTCTTGTTTCCCTTGCCTGAGGGGACAGATCCAAAAAAATATTGCTAAGATCATTGTCAAGGAATATACTGCCTATATTTTCTTCTAGGAGTTTTATGGTTTCAAGATTTACTTTTAAGTCTTTAATCCATTTTGAGTTTATTTTTGTATATGATGTGATAAAGTAGTCTACTTTCATTCTTTTGCATGTAGCTGTCCACTTTCCAAACACCATATTTTGAAGAAGGTCTCTTTTCCCCATTGTATATTCTAGTATCCTTTGTAAAGATTAATTGGCCACTTACATATAGGTTATTTCTGGGCTGTCTATTCTGTTCCATTTGATATGTGTGTCTGTTTTTGTGCCAGTACAATACTGTTTCGATGACTATAATTTTGTCTGGCATCTTTAGGATTTTTCTATACATAATATCATGTAATCTGGAAACAGTGACACTTTTATTCTTTTCTTCCCAATTTGGATTTTTAATTTCTTTTGCTTGCATAATCATTGTGACTAGGACTTCCAAAACTGTGTTGAATAAAAGTGTCGAAGTGGGCATCCTTGTCTTGTTCCTGATCTTAGTGGAAATGTTTTTAAATTTTCACCATCGAGTATGATGTTGGCTGTAGGTTTGTCATCTATGACCTTTATTATGTTGAAGTATTTTCCCTCTATGCTCACTTTTTGGGGACTTTTTATCATTAATTTATGTTGAATATTACATCAAAAGATTTTTCTACATCTGTTGAGATAATCATACTATTTTTTCTTTATATTATTAATTCTTCAGTATGTTAACATGGTTTGTGACATTGATTGACTTGTGGATATTAAAAGCATTCTTGCATCATTGAGATAAATCCCCCTTGACCATGGTGTATGATTGTTTTACTGCATTGCTGAATTTGGTTTGTTAATATTTGTTGAAAATTTTGCATCTGTGTTCATCAGTGATATTGGTGTGTGTGTGTGTGTGTGTGTGTGTGTGTGTGTTACCTTTGTCTGGTTTTGGTATCTGGGTGATGCTGCCTTGTAGTTAAGTTTCAAAGCATTTCTTCCAATTTTTTGGAATAGTTTGAGAAAGAAAGGTGTTAACTCGTCTTTACATGTTTGGTAGAATTCACATGTGAAGCCATCTTGTCTGGACTTTTACTTGTCGGAAATTTTTTTTATTGTTGATTCAATCTCATTACTAGTAGTGTATTTATATATTGTATTACTTTCTGATACAATCTTGGAAGAGTGTACATTTAGGAATTTATCCATTTCTTCTAAATTTTCCATTTTATTGATGTATAATTGTTCATAGTAATCTCTTAGGATCTTTCATATTTCTGTAGTGTTAATGATGATTTGTCTTTCATTTCTAATATTATTTATTTGAGCTCTCTTTTTTCTAATTAAACTGGCTAGAGGTTTATCCATTTTATTTATCTTTTCAAAGAACCAGTCCTTAGTTTCATTTATCTTTTCTATCATTTTTAGTCTCTATTTTATTTATTTCTTCTCTGATCTTTATGATTTATTTTCTTCTACTAACTTTAAGTTTTGTTTGTTCTTTTTCCAGTTACTTTGAGTGTAAAGTTAGGATTTTTTGTTGTTATTGAGTTTTTTCTTATTTCCTGAGGAAGGCTTGCACTGCTGTAAATTTACCTCCTAGAACTACTTTTGTCCCATAGATTTTGAATCTTTGTGTTTTTGCTTTCATTTGTCTCCAAAAGGTATTTTTTGATTTCTTCAGTGACTCTTTGGTTGTATAGTAGCATACTGCTTAACCTCTGTGTGTGTTTTGCAGGATTTTTTTCCTTGTGGTTCATTTCTATTCTCATTTAGCTTTTGTCAGAAAATATGCTTGATTTGATCTCAATCTTAAATTTATTAAGACTTGTTTTATGGCCTAGTATGTGATCTATTTTGGAGAATGTTCCATGTGCTCTTGAGAAGAATGTATTCTGCAGCTTTTGGATGAAGTATCCTATATACAGCTATTAAGTACCTCTGGTATAATGTGTTATTTAAGGCCAGTGTTTTTACTGATTTTCTGCCTGGATAATCTGTCCATTAATGTATGTGGGGTAGTAAAGATTTCCTATTATTATTGTAGTACTGTCAATTTCTCCCTCTATATTTGTTAATATTTGGTCTATGTGTTTAGGTGCTCCTATGTTGGGTGCATTTATATTTACAATTGATATATATTCTTGTTTGATTGATCTCTTGATCATTATGTAAAGTCCCTTTTTGTCTCTTGTTGTAGTGTTTGTTTTAAAGTATATTTTGTCTGATATAAGTATTGCTACCTCAACTTTATTTTCATGCAGTCTCATTATCCATCCCCTCACTTTTGCCTGTATATGTCTTTAGATGTGAAGTGAATCTTTTGTAGGCAAGTTACATATGGATCCAGTTTTTAATTCATTCAGCCATTCTATATCCTTCACATGTTATTTACATTTCAAGTATTTATTGATAGGTATATGCTTTTTGTCATTTTGCCAATTGTTTTCTGGTTGTTTTTGTAATTTTTGTTTCTTCTTTTTTGCTCTCTTCTCTTGTGATTTGATGACTATCTTTACTGTTACATTTGGATTTCTTTCTCTTTTGTGTCTGTGTCTCTTTTAGATTTTTGGTTTGTGGTTACTATGAGGTTTATATATAACACCTGGTATATGTACATGATTATTTTAAGTTGATGATACCTTAAATTCAAACCCATTCTAACAATTCTGTATTTTTACTCTCCTGGCCACATTTAATGTTTTTTACAATATGTTTTACATCTTTTTGTTTTGTACATCCTTTAACTAATTGTGGATATTGATATGTTTACTACTCTGTCTTTTAATCTTCCTAGTAGCTTTATAGGCAGTTACACTACTACCTTTACTATATGTTTGCCTTTACCAATGATAACTTTTCTTTTAAAATTTTTGTATTTTTAATTGTTGTGTTTTCTTTTATGCTTTGAGAAGTCCCTTTAACATTTCTTGTAAAGTTGGTTTAATGATGCTGAAGTCTTTTAGTGTTTGCTTTTCTGTAAACTCAATCTCTCTTTCAAATCTTAAGGATAGCCTTGCCAGGTTGGACATTTATTATAGGGCTTTTTTTTTTTTCTTTCATTCTTTTGAATATATTGTGCCAGTTCCCTTTGGTCTACAAAGTTTCTGCTGAAAATTCAGCTGATGATCTTATGGCAGTTGCTTTGTATGTAACTTATTGCTTTCCTCTTGTGGCTCTTAAGATTCTCTCTTTATCTTTCATTTTTGCAATTTCAATTATAATGTATCCTGTGGGCCTCTTTGGGTTCATCTTGTTTGGGACCCTCTGGATATCTGTTTCCTTTTCCAGCTTAGGGAAGTTTTCTACTCTTATTTCTTTAAATAATTTCTCTGTCCTTTTCAGTCTCTCTTCTTTTCCTGGGATCCCTATGACATGAATGTTAGTACCTTGATGTTGTCCCAGAGATCTTAAACTATCCTCATTTTTTACTATTCTTTTTTCTTTTTTCTATTCAGCATTAATGATTTCTACAATGTTCTCTTATGATTTGTTGCTGTATTCATCTGTATTGTCTATTGTACTTTTGATTCCTTCTAGTACATTTTTTATTTCAGTTATTCTGTTCTTGAGCTCTGTTTGGTTCAAATCAAATGTAGTAATTCAGGTTCAAGCATTTATACAAACTATAAAGCACTGCAGTTACGTTAGTTATTAATATTCTGAATCAATGATTTTGAAATCAAAATCTTTCTAAACATTCGTGAAAACAAATCATTGCACCTTTGCTTCATCATGGAAAAATATAATTATTAAGTTGTAAGACCACTGAAGTAACATTTTCTTTCCAGTTTGATGCCCAAGAGGATTATATTTTCATGATCTCAGATATGACATTTTATTTCATATTGAGAGAACTGAACCTCCCTTTGTAAGTTGTTTGCATGTTTAGCAATGTTCCTGTGGCCAAGAATTTCTTGTTTATATCCCAGCTAAATCTCCCTTACAGCAACTTAGGCTCATAGCTTCTTAGTTTGCCCTTAGTGGAGAGGAAGAACAACTGATAAAAATCTACAACATATTCTGGTATATATTCATCTTTTACCACCACCTACCCCCAAGTCCAGGATACTGTGATGATATTTAAAACTTTTTTCTCATAGGTAATGTTTCCTCTGTTTAAAAAAAAATTGGCTAGGTATGTGGTACCCTTTTATTTTTTATGTTATTTAGATTTCTTAGCTTTCATTCTCCATATTGCACATATAATAATTTTTGAATATCAGGTATATCTAGGCCAGTTTCAGGTAATTAAAGGGCTTTTGTGAGAACTTTATTACTGTCTAGAGTTAAAAATGCGCTACCAACCCTAGTATGGAGCAGTGGTGGAAAACATCTTTCCAAACACAGATTGAGAAATTCTCATCTCAACTCAACACATCTCCTTTCTTTGGTAGGAGAGTTCAATCATAGCTGACTAAGAGATCATTGTTCCCAGGTGTGGCAAGGATAACAGCATATGGGCCCCCAGAATAAGAACAGTCAATCCATTTTGTATAGCATGATTTTTCAAGTCAGAGCACCTGCATTCAAAGTAAACTTACAAAACCTTTGTCTGATAATGTGTTATCCTAGATTGGATCCATGTAGAACACCAGTTTTATTATTAAACCCTAGGTCATGTTTAAGATACACTGAAAAAGATTGTTGGGCTACCAAAAGAGGCTTAGTCCAATTTTTGCTCATCTGTGAATCTACCGATTCTTTTTTCCTGCTGGAAAGTGGTCAAATTTTTGGCCTTTGATTTACTTTTATCTTCACATTATCATCATCTTGTTTATTTATTTATTTTTCTTGAAGTTTTATGCTGTATTGGTGCCCTCAGTCCCTCCCAGTCTCTCAGCAGACATGTAGCTCTCACCTGCACAAAGTTGTTACTTGTGACTGCTTGGGAGAAGTATGCATGGGCATAGAACTCTGGATTTCCAGTACAGAAATAAATTTGCTACTGTGATTTTGATCATTTTTATATTTTTAATGATGTTGCGGTTTGGAATTTATAATCTGATGTTGTTCAAAGGAAAAACATTGTGTAATAAAGAATTTGGCTGGTCTTTGTTTCTAGTTCCTGAGATGTAATCTTAGAATTTCCCTAGTCATGTCTTTGCATTCATAATGGACATTTGGACAATATCTGGTAGTTTTTGCTAATAAGGTTAAGTCATGGCTGTCCCCTAGATAGTTTATGCAACCAAGATAACTCAGGACCAGGGCTGGCCACTCCAGGAATACCTCCCATGTAATTCGAGGTTTGGGGCTTTGAGCTAAATGATTTCAGTCTGACAGCCAGGGAGGGTAGGGAAACTGGAGATTGAGTCATGTGGGAAGTGATTCAATCAATTAAGCCTCCATAATGAAACGCCAATAAAAACTCTAGACTCTAAACTTGAGTAAGCCTCCCTGGTTTGCAATACTATGAATAGTGCCACATGTTGATGCCAGGAGAGTAGAGTGTCTCTGAGGACAACAGAAGCCTTGCATTTGAAATTCCACCAGACCTTACCTGTGTGTCTCTCCCTTTCTGACTTCTGATTTTTATCTTTTTGCTATAATAAATTTGTAATCATAAGTACAGTGAGTCATTCTAGTAAATTATTGAACCTGAGGTTGATCATGGGACCCTTCAAATTGGTAGCCAGCTGGTCAGATATGAGAGTAGCTCAGGGGACACTGGAACCTGTTGTTGGTATCTGAATTGAGAGCAATCTTGTGAAGGAATTTGCTCTAACCTTTTTTGGCAAAGTCATGGTAGACACTGAAGGAATTCCAGCTCCAATGAGTGCCCTACTTTCTGGGTTTTATGTAGTAATTACCCAAAGCTTGAGGAACAGGCAGCCCAAACATTGTCTGGCCTGAGCTGCAAAGAGTCTAGCTGTAGTTTTCTGCAAGAATATTTAGATTAGAGCTATTTTTTAATGTAAAAACTTGTGTTAATACATTTATTCTTTCTTTTGATACTATAATGAATGAAGTGCCAAAAACCATGCATAGAATATTGTTGGTCAACTTTTTTGTCTCAAAGTCCATTAGAAATGTTCTGTTTTGTAGAACTTTTTATCAAGTTTATGTAAAACGAATGAAGTACAAAGTGAAAATTATAGTTCAAAATAAGTGTGTGGCAAAGTTTTTTTCTCACAGTTCTTGATAAAACAGGAAGATTGTGTTTTATTTTTCATAAGTTATCATGAGACTACCTAGTTTTAGAAAACAGAAAAAAATTGTATGTATTAACATTTATTTTCCCATTCTCTTTAAGAATTAGTTTCTTGAGAGTCAACATGTTCCTTTTGTTGAAGTAGACAGCTAGCCACAGTAGTTGGATATAAAATAAAGAACTCCGGTAAGTGAGAGGAATTTTATTCAGCTCAAGATTAATCTCTAAAGTAAAAATCAAAAACAGTTCGTCCCTTGGAAAAATTTCAGTAGCCTTTCAAAATGACTTTTCCTCAATAATGTCATTCTAATGTAATTTATATAAAAGTTATTTTAAAAATATAGGCAGGGAGGCATTCAAATATAATGATTTTAACTTATGCAAATGACACCTAATGTTACTTTTGGAAAGGTGAAGGTTAAGTGCAGTAAATACCAGTAATAGCAATATAGTTTGCAAGTGAAATTAGCAAGAACATTTTAATAAGCCCCTGAAGTGTGAAGTAGCAATAAGGAGAAAAGTATTCCAAATAAAATTTTATCAAAAGGTCAAGTCTTAAAGTCATAGTATTTATGATCATTTCTGAATGCAAGATGTGTGTATTGGTAGATATATAAATCCTTATACGTGCAAGTAATCCTTATACGTATATAAATCCTTATACGTGCAAGTAAAAGACATCAAAAGCACAGAGTATATGATTTGGTGAAGTAATTTTACTATAACAAATTCAGATATGATTTCACACTCTCTCATTCCTTATCAATATGCCATTGGGATAATTTAGAAAGGACCAGAAAGGTCTGATTGATGTCTTAAAGGAAATGCTTTTGAATTTAAATTTTTATAAGTTGCAAAACACTGCATCCAGCCTGATGATATATGTAAAAAAAAAATTCTAGACATTGTTTAAGAATATGAATGGTGATGATATCATTAACTCTTGAGAGGGAGAGAAGAGAAAGGGAGAGGATAGTGTGTTAGTTGTAACTTTTTTCTAAAAAAATGTAGTGAGATATTTATATCAGTTAATCTTGCACTACATTATTTTCTATACAATTTGGTGTGTTTTAGAACTTTATGTTTTAAATGAAAAACTCAAATATTTAATAGTTTTTTCAAACTATAACATGTACAGTGCAAGAAGTACCAAGAACAGGAGCATCATATTTTAGTGCATGGTTGCTAAAACTCATGAGCATTTACCATATGACAAGAATTTTACTAAATATTTTTCCTGTATTATTTATTAAATCCTGTCAATAACCATATGAAGTAGGCACTATTATAGTCTTTTTTTTTTTTTTTTTTTTTTACTGATAAAGACTTTGAGGGGAAGAGTAGGGACCTTCTCCATCTTATTAATTGCTATATCCCTGGTATCTGGAAAAGCACCTAGCTTTTAGTAAACTGATAACAATTTAAATTAAATCACAAATATTTTTAGAAACAAATATAGCAACACATACTTCTAGAGATGTAATAGTGAATAAAGCAAAATCTGCTTTCTTAGAGTTTTTATTCTGTGGGAGAGATACACCATAAAAATACTGATAAAAGTATCACAAAAAATAGATTGAAAAGGAGAGAAAGTGAATGAATGGAAATGATTTGTATAACATAGTTTGTGGAGAGATTTTACTCAATTGTATTTGTATAAATCTTGCTGGGTATGCCAGACTATAAGTCTCTGACTGTTAGACAATTTTTAAAGTTTGTTTCTCAAAGTTGAGAAATGAGGTAATGTTCTCCCTTCCCTTGGACAAAGAACAGTCATACTTATGGATTTGCCGTAAAACCAGTGGATTCCCCAAATTCAGTGTTCCTCAGCTGTGATGCAAACCTGTTGCTCACTTAGCATCCATCTGGGTTTATCATGTTGCCTCTATGGAAATTGGGCAAGATGATCCTATGCAAATGTACTGACATTTATGGTCATTTTGTGCTGTGAATAATAAAGACCATTGTCTCTGATCCAGAAATCTCATGTCTTCTGCTAGTATCCATCAAATAGTTACAGGCTAACTTAACTTGTAAGTAGAGTAAAATAAAATCCTGGATCTGATCAGTAAGGTGGGTACTGGGGATTCAACTCCAGGTCTTTCTGATTCCATAGCTTACCTTTTAATTAATCACTCTGGCAGTTATATTGGTTTCGTACATAACTAATTATATTTTAATGCCTGCTAACATGAAAGACTATTAACATTTATCTGTTTATGTTTTTAATGCTTTATATTTAATTTCTTTGAACTAAAGTATTTTTTGTCATTGTGGTCTCATTGGCTATCAACGGATTTCTCAGGTGTGTTATTTCATACTTCTGAACATAGCCAAAATTGTTAAATATTTTATATTATTAATATATAATGAAATTATACTTAAAAATAAAAGCATAAACAAGCTTTATTTCTCATTTCATTCATTTGATTATTTATTATGTTCTAGATGCTATATAATGCTGATAAGACCACAAGTATTATTAGATACAATCTTCGTTCTAAAAAAGTTCATTATGGTTTCTCCTTTTCTACTCTTGGATATATTGGCCTATGGTTATAAAAAATAAGCTTGGAATAGCTACTTCATTGACAATCATTGCTAAGCTTTTTAGGGAGCTCTATTATCCAGTGGTGGACTACAGAGGTAAGGACCCCTCTATATTAAGGACAGTGTTATTTACATTGGCCTCTTTTGATCTGTTAAACTATAATTTGAGATCTATGTATAGATCCAGTATAAAATCAAGCAAGCATTAATGTCTTTATTTTTTTAAAAAATATATAAACCAGATTTATTTCTTTTGCCTCAAGCTTTTCTCTTCTTGTTGTAATGCCTACTCTTTCTCTATCTTCATCTTAGCCCTGGCTAATTTCTGAACCAATCTTGATGTATTTCAGGAGGAAGTATGTTAATGGCCTTTGCTTCTCATCTTGAAATAACCCATTAACTATGGATCTAATGGCCCTAACTGCTAAATTTCAGTGGCTCTTTCTCTGAAAAAATCAAACATGAAAATAAGCCTCAATTTTCTTTGGAGTTATCATCAATATTACTCCCTTTACTTTTACATACTGGCCAGTTCCTAGGCTAGAACTTATACTTCAGACTCTACACCTCAGTTCTACCTGATTACTTAAGTCCCTTTAAAAACAATATTTTCCCCTGAGCTTCAGTCTGGAATGGGAAAGATGAAATAATTTCTAGATTTTTTTTTTTGGTTTATAAATATATTAACTGTAAAATTTTATCAGTTTCCTGCTACACACATAGAAATTACCCATATCAACAATCTTGAGAATTGTTCAAGATCTGAAGTAAAAATCCTGAAATATACTCTGTATTTGTTTTGGGTTTAAGGAATATAAGTTACAATATTATAGTTTGGTGCTTATACTGTTATCTTTGATCCAAGGTGCAAGTTTAAAGAATGATGTTCAATGTTAATTAGAATGACAAGCAAGTTTTCACTTTATTTTTCTAAAGTGATATGGCCATCTGTTTATCCATCTATTTCCCATCTGTCTATCTACTTTCATATTTTTATGTTGTCTGTGTTTGAGTTGAGCGAATTCTTTTTAATTATTATTGTCTAAGTCCTTGCATATGAAACCAGGAGAAAAGGGCAACAAATGCTTTAATTACTCTCCTTATGTATTTGATATTAAAAACAAAATTAGTTTATATGAAATATGTACACAGTGTCAATCCTTTATGATTTTAATTTGGAGTTAGAGTTGGCATTAATAATATAAGCATTTGTGTCTATTGAGAATTATAGATTTATTTTGTTGAACTATGCCTGACATTTAGCTTAGCTTGTAAAAGGTAAATAAAATAGTCCCTTATTAATAGAGGAAATCATGTTTTATGTAGGTTGTAATTGTGAATGCTCTCTAAAAAAGCTATAATAATGAAATACTCAAACCAAAAAACCTGTACTTAGTGTTTAAATAGAACAGACACAAGTTAGTTAAAAATCTAACTTTTTACATGTGAAAAAGCTACAGTAGAGGCTATTTTGCACTATAGTAGAATGGAATTGGAGAGCATTTACCTTGCACTACTCCTTATAAATGTAAACTGTACTCTGGCTTCACTCCAGGCTCCTATCTTGACTACAGTCTGTCTTCAAAACGGGGTCATTATGACTTCAATGCTTTTACCAGTCTGTTTTTTCTGTTCTCACTCAAGTGAATCCAACCATCTACTTCTTTCATTGCTACCCCTGGACTTTATACAGATCAATGCATATCTTTACGACCACAACGAGTCTTTTGAACTGTTTAGAGTCATTTTTCTTTTCCCTTTTCAACTTCCATTTGAATTTCCATAATATCTATACTAAAACCTTTATTCTGAATCCTATTGTACTTTGAATGCCATCACACTCCTTAATTCAGAGAGAAAATCAAGATTATCAGGTGGGATATCCTAAGTCTTTGCAGTCCCTTTTCTAAATACTCCTTTTGTGATGTTCATTCTTCTCCTCTGACCCAGAGGCTGAGGTGCTTTCCCTTATCTGCAAAAGTAGCTGTTTAACCTGTACCCTAAGACAATTCTCTGCTAGTTCTTAGAAACCCAGCTAGTCTCTTCCTCCAGGGGTCACTTCTCAGCCTACAAGGAAGCTGAAATATTCTCATCTTTTATCTACCTCCTTCCTTCAGTTCTTTACAAAAATTTATGACAATGTAGCCTATGCTTGATTTTTCAAATTCTTTAATTTTCATCTATGTATTAATTGTTAACAGGCAGGGACGATATAGTGACTGGTGAAGCTGTTCTCCTATAGTCACCTCTTAATTGCTGATAGAGCTGCTCTTTTGAACTTCATCTTACTCATCTTTTGCCCTTGAGACTGTTGATCATCCTCTTCTTGAAGAATTTGCTCCATTATTTTCCAGGATATTTTTTTCTTAAAATTTTTATACACATTTGACAATTGTTTTAAGTGTCCTTTAATATTGCTTCTCCTCCTTTGCTTGTCCTTTAGATTTTTGTATTCCCTCCCCAGAGTTCAATTCTTTGATTCTCTTTTCTTACTCTACCATTATCCCTGGATATCATTTTGTATTCCAATTGCTGTGTTAACTCATTATGTCCTGAAGCTCCTTTAAAACTTGTATGTTAAAATTTGTTATTTCTCCGCTTATAGCAGGTTTCTATTCTAACATTTTCCATTTCAAATGAATGAAAGTATCACAACCCGTGCCATCTTTTAATCTGGGGGAGATACTAGGATTTTGTGCTTTCCCTTCTCTTCCCTTCTTTGCTAACATGCTTTAATCAGTTCTGACTCTGAAAAATTATTGAATCATAACTTTGAAAATGTATTGACTTTAGTTCTTTTCATCCTTTCTGATTCTGCCTTTGAAGACTTCATTTTTCCTTTGGATAAGCCATTTTACCTGGTTTCCCTACATCTAATCTCATTCTCAATGAAACTATTCTCCACTCTACCTCCTGAGTTATTGTCATTTCTCTATAAAAAATTCGCTTTGGTCTCCTTAATGCCCCCAGGAGCAGATTCAAGTTTCTTAACTTGCCTGACAAAGCTTTTTACAATTTAGTCCCAACCTAATTTTCAGTCTCATCATCTGCTAGCCTGGATATGCAACTTTCATCCAACTAAAGTCACTTCTTCATCTTTACTTATGTTGTTCATTCTGCCATTAAAGCTGCTTCATTCCTTCTCCATCTTACAAATTCTTTCCTGTTCAAAACCTAGCCCATGAAATATCAGTTTCTCCATGTTGCATTTTGCAACTCCTCAGTGGTGACTGAACACTTGATATTGATCTAGGAAATTAAATTTTTTTTATGAAAAAGCTAACATAAAAATAAGATAGGAAAATATGTTGTTGTCATACTATGTTATGCTGTGTGTGTTATAATTCTAGGTCACCCTTCAGATTTCAGATATTATAAAATTATAAATTATAGGGATTAAAGTTTGCTTTTTAATAATAAATTGAAAGTATTTGAAAAAAGATAATAAATCTAATATTAAATAAAAACTATCTTCTTGGGAATAAAAGTTATACTAAAAACGCATCTTCAGTATGGTGAAAGGGAGTTGACAATAAAATATCATAGTTTGAGAAATTCAAGGAAAACAATCTTAGATTATTCTACAAATATTATAGATAGTGCTGCTGCATAATTTTGAGAGATCTTCTCCAGTAACTATGTGGAAATTACCTGAAAGATAACTGGCTGCAGTTGATATTGTCAATTTGTTCATGGCATGGCTTCCAGGTACTGAGCACATGAAGCTTGCATTCAGCTGACAGAGAGGCACGCTTCACTGAAGTGGCATTGGAATACAAATAAATTGGATACCACTTAGAGACCTGAAATGCCACTGCGAGATGAAAGGCAAACCCCACTGAAAGTGACAGCAATATTTTCTTTTCTTGCTAGGTAAAATATATAGGAAAAAGATGAGAGACCTTTTTAATGGAATAAAGAAAAATGGTACTGTTTCTATAACCCAAGCACCATGATTCTTAATACGATTCAGTAAATGCCTCAAAATAGAAGTGCATTAAACTTCAAGGCAATCAGAACACAAGAACTGTCACAATGTGATAAAAGAAGTGATATCCAAAGCTGGCGAAGACACCTATAAGAACTATGAAGCAGCAATGATTTTAGTCATTTGACGGTCTCTCTTATGGTGCATATTGAATTGAATACATTGTCATCCTCACTGAATATTTTTTGTGTGTTTCAAAATATGCTGAATGATAGATTTCTTCTTTTCTTAATACATTTTAAGTTAATTGATCTCGAGACACTGACTTCACATCAGACTTAAAATACTGACATTTTACAATCATAAGCCATAGCCTGCTAAATAGTCTCATAGAAATGCACACTTCATTTTTAAACTAATCAAGTGTGTCTTGCTTAAGACATTGTGGCATATTAAATCTCTAAAGGTTTAACCATTAAGCTTTTGAGATATGCATCTCAAGTAGTTGGCAGGAATGGCATATTAGCTACAGTAGAATAAATCTCATTTGAGTTTTATTAAATAGAATGTGTGATTATAGTTTTAATCATCAAATTCTCATAGCTATTTTTTCAATCCATTATCTTGACATGATACATATATATATATATATTAGTATGCTTATACACCTAAAGGCTCAAGTAACATGTATATAAAAATTCCACATGTGTGTATGAAAAATTACTATTCTTGCAACTCTCTCTATATATATATCAAAGTAATCTTAACAGTTTGTTTGACTAGCTTGCTAATATTGAAAAAAAATTCTTCTGAAAAAATTTGAGCATTTTTTGATTGTGTTTAAACAATACAAGCATGCACTAACATACCATAGTGTAGCAATAATTACTCATTTTACAATTGCCAATGATACTATTTGTGTTTCTACTTCTAAGTTTTAAGTGCTTGAGCTTTATGTGTACACAAGAATGTGTTGACTGAGTCTTGCTCAGACTGTGTGATTTAATTTTTATGAATTTTAAGAACATCTGAAATTTACAAATACAACTCTACCTACTAATGGCCAAATGAAAACAGAGTATCTATTATAAACAAACATATTTAGTCATAGAAATAGAAAGACATATAAATGATTGATTATAATTGAATAATTACTTATGCAGGATACGGATTTCCGCCAGTGTTTTAAGCCCTTGTCTGGTTGCAGGGGCTGAATGAGGGTGGAGGTGGAGAGGTGATTCTTAGACTTTTCAGATCACAACACCTAGGCAAGCAGCCACTTACTCCATCTATATATGAGATAAAATAACCATATTATATTTTTCAGCTTTTTATTATGTCTCAGAACTGATAAAATTAGGATTTCCTCATATAAATGTTTCAAAGCAATTTTCTCACATTGCTTTTTTTTTTTACTCCATTTCATTCTTCATAATAGCATATTATGAAGAAAGACATTTGTTACTCATCAAAATGTTAGTAATAGATTGTCACTAAATAGTGATTCGACCTTGGAAACTTTGCATTCCTGACTTTCATTGTTTGTAAAATAAGATGAAACTTACCATCAATAAAATTTGCATAGTGTAAACATTCTTTAATTATATTAGGGATTTTGGTAGAGAATAACACATTTAAGAATCTAATGTAAAGTCAATGGAACATAGACCAGTAATGTGGAACCTCTATCTATCTATCTATCTATCTATCTATCTATCTATCTATCTATAGATACATGAAAAATGCATAGGGAAAGAAAGAATGTTACCTTCATCCATATGTAACTCTCATTTCCTGTACAAACACATATATAGAGAGAAATGTGCATAGATGTTTGTATAATAAATGGGAGTTACATATGGATGAAGGCAACACATTTTTTTTATGAGAAGCTAGATTTTCAACCCAATTCATCCTGATTACTAGTTGTGATTTGAGAAACAAATAAGAAATGATAAGTTAGTTGCTGGTTTCATGCAGTTCTATCTTGTTTAACTCATCCTATCACATCGTATTCCTACTGGAGGAACACACATGGGGAAAGTAAATTACTTTTGACATTCTAACACACTTGAAGCACAGGGTAAAGCTAGATCATAGTGTAATGCTACCATTTTCTCCCTACTCTCTCTTATATCTTTTCTCTCCACCACTTCACTTTTTTTCCATTGTAGGTTTTTTTAATTCTACCTCCTTGTTCTTCTCACTTTATTCATTTCTTTTTGTTGAGATTTTGGAGCAGGGTGAAAAGAAAGACTCAGGAACAAAGAAATAGAAGGAAAGTCAATTTCAAAACAATTAGAGTAGCAATTGACTCCTACCATCTCTAAGAAAGGATTATGCGAAAGAGAATGCAAAAGCTTCTTCTAATTCAGTGGGCACTGACATAAGGACTTGAATCTTTAGGATTTCTTATAATAATATATACTTATAATAATGTTATGCTAGGAAAACCACATGTATTGGAAATGATGCTGCTGAGTTCCACCACAGTGAAAGATTAATGCTGCTTTGTGAGGATTTTCAAATATTGCTAAGACCTATTAGTCAGGACAAATCATATGATTTCCTTCCTCTGTTCTTTTGGCATTAAGATGTATCAGCCAGCCAGCTGATATGTGGGTGCTTTAAAAAAATAATTAGGGCCCACTCCAGACCCACGAACTCAGAATTTCTAGGTTGCATCACTATATTTTTTCAAAGCTCTGCAAATCATTCTGTTTTGCAGCTAGGTTTGAGAACTGCTGAACTATAAGAATAAAGAGACTCAGAAATAGTTTCATCCTAGACCCCTGCATTTGCCACAGGAGGTGTAATAAATTTTAGTACTCCACAGCATACTCTTAAAAATTGAAGGATGGCTGTTTATTGAATGCACTGGACTCTGCTAGCCAGAACTCCCTTTCTTTCAGTAGCTTTCAAAATCTTTCAGAATCTAGACAGATTCTGGTTATAAGCACAAGTGCCCTGAGAAATTACGTGACCACATAAGAAAGTACATGACCCAATGTGCTTACTACATGGCAGAAGGGGGCTCAGAAGAGCCAAAGAGAGACCAAGAGATTTAACAAAATTTTTCTATTGAACTTCTGCCTTTGGTTAATGTGGTGTATTGGATGATGTTTTTTCCCAGCTGTTTCAGTCAGGCCAGTCACTTCTCCCAAGTAGTACAGAAAATGGATGGAATGGAGAGAGGGAACAACTTTGTTATTTGAAAACTATTCTCTGCTGGCATTTCACTTGGAAATCTACCATAGAAGCATGAGGACAAGGGAATGAAGAATTCCCATTACTTGCATTGGTCCCAACCAAAAACTATGCTAAAAAGTGTCAATAGGTGAAATTGGATCTTAGTACTACATTTAAGACCTTACAGTTCAAAAAACTCATTTTAATTGGATGGCAAGGTTTCTTCCAGTTTTGTATAGCAAATCTAAAATAGTGACATTGTTAAATGTAAAAACTTAATAATATAAAAAATAATTCTAAAAATTCTCAAATGTATCCTAAGAAGGTTATCAGAAATTGATTCACATTATGTAATGCAATGTCATTTATAATTATGGAAAAAAGAAAAGAATCTTAGTCTTCAATACTAGGGAAGAGTGAAAAATAAGTCATATCAATGAAATGGAATAGTATGGTGCCATGATGACTATGCTTTAGAATGTTTTAATAACACAATATGCCAGTATCTACAAATTTTGAACTCCTAGTCTATCCCTTCCCCTCCCCCTTGGCAACCACAAGTTTGTATTATATGTCTATAAGTCTGTTTCTGTTTTGTATTTTTTTTTTTAAGATTCCAAATATGAGTGATCTCATATGGTATTTTTCTTTCTCTTTCTGGCTTACTTCACTTAGAATGACTTTCTCCAGGAACATCCATGTTGCTGCAAATGGCATTATGTTGTTGTTTTTATGGCTGAATAGTATTCCATGGTATAAATATACCACATCTTCTTTATCCAGTCATCTGTTGATGGACATTTGGGCTGTTTCCATGTCTTGGCTATTGTAAATAGTGCTGCTATGAACATTGGGGTGCAGGTGTCTTTTTGAAGTAGATAACTGACAGGCATATGTAGAATAGATAAACAAGATTATACTGTATAGCACAGGGAAATATATACAAGATCTTGTGGTAGCTCACAGCAAAAAAAAGGTGGCAATGAATATATGTATGTTCATTATAACTGAAAAATTGTACTGTACACTGGAATTTGACACAACATTGTAAAATGACTATAACTCAATAAAAAATGTTTAAAAAAACCAAAATGCTCATGATATTTTAAAAATAAAAAGCAAGTTAAATAGCATATGGATGATGGTCCTACTTCAGCATATATGTGTATATATACACATATATATAGATAGATAAATATAATTATATGTGTTTATATACACATGCATACACATATATACACTATGCTAGTGTTCTATTCCCACTATAACAAATTACTACAATCTCGGTGGCTTAAATAACATAAACTTATCATCTTATAGTTCTATAGGTTGAAAGTCCAAGACCATCTCACTAAACTAGTCAAAGTGTTAGTTGGCCTGGTTCCTTTCTGGAAGCCCTAGGGAAAAACCTGTTTTCTTGCCTTTTCTGACTTTGAGAGGCCTGTTTGGTTTGTGGCCCCCTTTCCTACATCTTCAAAGCTAACTAACGTGTTGAGTCCTTCTCATATCACATCACTGTTCCCTCCTTTTCTACCTCAATCTTTCACTTTTAAGGGCTCTTGCCCTTATGTTGAGCCTACCTGGACAATCCAGGATAATCTCCCCATTTTAAGGGCAGCTGACTAGCAGCCTTAATTCCATCTGCAATCCAAATCCCCTTTGCCATGCAATCTATCAGATTCATAGGTTTTAGGGATTAGGATGTGGAATCTTTGAGGGGGCCATTATTCTCCACACCAGTACGTGCACACACACATACACACACACACACAGACACACACACAAAGAGAGAATCTAAAGATACATATAGCGTTAATAGTAAGTGGCTGAGTTACAGTATTTTATTCTCTTTATATTTCTATTGTATAGATTTCCTACAATAAATACAATTGAAAAAAAGTCTAATAAATGCTATTTTTACTTCAACTCTTTTGATTATATTTTGCCACTCATTTACTGGATATTTTCAAGACAAATACCATCTATTGAAGTTTATAACTTGAGCATTAAAAAGTAATTTATTTTAAAAGTTGATGGTGCACTGAGTGAACATCACATGCTCAGAGGCTTAGGAAAGAGGCCAACCAGGAGAGAAGATCTGGCCTTCTCGGCCATTGATTTCTGCACAATCAATTGACTCGGATCATGCAGTTAATCCAATTCAGTAGTTAAGAAAATTGAAAAGACCAGCTGTGTGATTTTTAGGTCCAGTGTTTTTTTTTTTTTTAATAAGAGACACAGAAAAGCAATGTCATTTTTGCTAGCCTGTCTAGAGATTCACAAAGGTGAAAAACAAACCAAAAGCATTTTTCCCCTTCGGCTGTAAAATAGTATTTTCTAGAGACAATAATAAAGTACATATGACCAATTCTTATGGGAACCCCGTGTAAGCAGAAAACAAAGCTGAATTAATATTACAACCTGTGAGTCACACTACATTAATGTTCTATGAATATGTAGCTGAATGAAAATAAATTTAAGTCAAAATAGAGCAACCTCAGTTTGTTGAAACATTTAAAAATAACTTTTAATATATGAAATACAATAATTCTGTTTTCTCTTAAGAAAAAATATAAACAAGTCAAACTTGAGTGCCAGTAAGTGCTATGAATTAGGTCTGTATGTCACTCCTTATTATGATTTGATGAGTAATTACATTTGAACATAATGCAAAAAAGAAAAAAATTAACAATTATTTGTTTTTTAATTCTTTTAAAACACAGAAAATGGCTCACTTAGGTACTGTGCTAAAGGATGCAGACTAACTACTGTTGGAATTATAACTAGTTTCCTCTTTCTGAAATTAATCCTTTTTTAAATCATAGAATAAGACCTTTACTTCCCTCTACATTCTTATTAATTGTGAAGTACTTCACAGGCTCTTGTTGAATTAAAGAAGGAAAATTAGTCAAGAAAAGGTCACCTTCTTTCTTTTCTGGTTGTATGCTAATTAGGAACAACTTGTGAGGTGATAAAATATTTGAACTGTGGTAGATACTAAATAATTAAAAAAAAAAAAACGTAGGTGGAATGAGAAACATAGGGAGAACAGGAGGTCCTGTTATCACAGCTGGGAAAGGTTAGCTCCCACTTAAAGCCTTGATTCTTTCCTTGGATATGTGGTGATTTGTTGTTCTAAATCACTTCTTCACTTTCAGAAGATGTTATCCTTTTATTGCTTTAACAAGATCCTTTGACATGAGTTTTCTAAACTATTCATTTATCCACCTGAAAAAGTTCCACATACGGTTACCTAGTTCCTCCTGCTAGAGAAGAGGGAAGGTCACTTTGCTTTTCCAGGGCTAATCTTTCTACCTGGATTATTTCCCCTCTGATGACCTTAAAGACTTCAGTTTACCTAATATACCTTCATTAGAATGACCATATATCACCCAAAAGATGACACTTTAGATTTGCACTATTCAGTATAGTATCCATTAGCCACATGAAATTTGTTAAGTAAAATTAACTGAGCTAACACTAGTCACATTCAAGTGCTCAGTAGCCACATTGGCTGGTAGCTACCAAATTGGATAATCTGGATATAGAACTTTTCCAACATCATAGAAAGTTCAATTGTCCAGTGCCATGGTGGAGAGTGAAGGTGGGAATACTGATACTAAAATAGCAGAGATAAGCTGGCCCTGTCACAAGCAAACCAGGACATATGGTCACTCCACTTTTCACCTTTTCTCTCTAATGGCTCCTTCTTTTCTGTGTGCAGATGGAAATGTTGTCCCTGTGTCAAAACATAATAAACATTAACAACCACCAGCTGATATACTCCTGCATTAATTCTATTTGTGATACTAAACATTTAGCCAATTAAATAACTATAAAACTTAGCCAAACTATTTTTAGCTATCAGTAGAAAAGCGATCACTTGATTCAGTTTGTTTTTACGTTACAACTAGTTGCTGTAGAACAATGTAGGTAGAAATAGTTGCCATTAACTGAGCATTTGTAATGTGCCTTGTACAGTGGTAAATGCTTCTATTCATTATTATTGTATTTAGTCCTCGTTATAACCATCACGTGAGTAATCAATTTGAGGCCAGCAATTGCTCTGGGAGTTCTGAGGAGACAATAAAGATGGAGACTCCTGTCTGAGATTACCTGAGTGAGATATTAGAAGACAAAAATTAGAAGCTGGAGGAACTCAATGTTGAAGCTGATTCCAAAAATGAGCTGAATTTTTAAATGGATAATAGAGATACAATCAAGAGTCGTAACAGAAGACTACCATAGACTGAAGCAGGGAAAACAGAAGAAATCTAGGAAAATTTATCTGAACACAATTTCATACCTTTGGCTTGCTTTAATGTGGGTAGGTAGGTGTGTGGATGTGTCAGACTGGCAGACTTGTATAACAATATAGCATAGAGGAGGACAAGCCCCATGAAGATAATACCTGACTGATTGTAATTATCACCAGTACATTTCAACTTCTTGGATATTATTAATTCTGAACTGAACCTCAGTTTTTCATGCATCCCTTGACGTTGCCATTTGGACTTCTTAGTTTACTCTGTTTTAGGCTGGCCAAATTTTCCTTCACAACAAGAATTATGCATGTAAATATGATGCTGCAATTTCCTCCAATGGATCTAAGTGAGATTTTTGAAGTTCACTCTTTTTTTCTGAGTAATATCTATCAAATGTAGGAAGTGACAACATTTTGCTGGGAAGAAGAAAGGGTGTGATTTATAAGAAAGGTTAAAGTGTGAAAACAACTCAAAGTCATACAATTTCATTTTCAGTAAGAATCTTGCATAGAAAACAAAAAATATATATGAGATACCTAGCAATGAAGAAGTACTGAAATGCTGAGTTCTGTACCAGGCTTAAAATGTAGGATCAAGAAAACAACTCTAGATTATTTCTTTCCTTTGAAGAAAATAGAAATGTGATTTGGAAGTTTTAAAAGTATGGACTGATTATGTACAGATACTTTATCACAAACAATTTGGTATCTTAAAATGTAAATGTTTATAGTTAAATTTTTGCAATATCACTTCTTTTACAAAACATAACAGATATCTAAAGTATTTTTTTTTAAAGACAAGAAATTTTGAACTTACCATAAAGGCATCATCAAAGATAAAGGAGAACACAATGGTACTTTCCTCTTCTTCATTATGTACCTATGCCACTTCTTCAATTCAGTATACTCTCAATTCAGTATACTGTATTCCAAAAACTTACATAAATTCCAATTATACATAAAGCTGAAATCTTAATAATTTCCCAAGTATTAAACTTTTTTTCTTGAGTGATAACATGATTTTCAATTCATCTGGGAGAAGGAATGTGGGAGGGTAACCTAGATAATTTTGAAAAACATAAGTAATGGGGACAGATTTTCCTCATTAGATATTAAAGTACATAATAAAAGTCCAATAATGAGAGAATAATTTGGTGCTGGACCAAGTTCAGGCAAATAAAAGGAGTAAAATGGAAATTCCAGAAATAGACCTAAATTAAATAAAACTAACTATTTTATAAAAGCAGCATCTCAGTTGATAAAGGATGGATTATCTAATAACTAGGCAGCACTTGGAGAAAGGGACAGAATGTCCATTATTCACAACTTACTCACAAATTTAAGATGTATTAGAGTAAAAATGGACCTTACAGTCAAAAGAAACATTAGGTGACTATTTAGCTAAATTTTAAAGTATAAAATTACTTTATAAGCTTATTAGCAAAACAAATTAAAGTAGAGATTGATTTATTTAACTAAAATTAACAATATGTTTCAAAAATAGTATAAAGAAAATTATAGGACAAACTACAAAGATGGAAAATAATTTTCATTAAACATGACAAAAAAATGTGATTCCAAATTTTTTCTCAAATGAGTGGTCAAGCTAGAAATCTAGTAGTCAAACTTCATATCTCATCCTAACACTTCACATCCAACTCATCACAGGGATATCACTATCTATTTTTAAAGTATCTCCCAACTATGACCAGTCTGTTTCATTTCCACAACTAGCTTAGCCAAACATCATTCCCTCTTACTTGAATTCTTACAACAACCTTCTGACTCCATTCTTTCCTTCTTAAAGTTGATGCCCCTTGAAACCCAAAGTGAACTTCTAAAAGTTTAACGCTTCATTCCCTGGTTTAGAAATCTCCAAAGGTTTTTCCTTGCGTGGTAGGTAAAAAACTAAGCCCCTGAACATGACCACGATTATCTTGGCTCAAGGCTTTTGCAATGACTGTTGCTTCTGCTTAGAACATGGTCCCTCCAGATCTTCCCCTGATTAATCCTCATCATTCAGGTCTCAAACCACGTGTTTCCTCCTCAAGAGACATTCAGTTGCCATTTGAGCTAAAACAGTTTCTCTTCCCTCCTCTATCACATTGTATATTTTTTCATAGTAGTGACTACTTCTTGTAATTACCTCATTTCTTTTTTTTAAAACATTTATTTGTTTGTTTGTTTATTTGTTTGTTTATTTAAATCCTTCTTCCCACTAGAATCTCAATTCCTTGAGAAGAGATTACTCTCTGCCTATTTTTTGTAGAACAGTGTCTGACATGTAGAAATTGATGCTTGGCTAGATATACTGCAGTACATCTGTGCAAAGCAATGTACAGTAATAGAGAAAAAAAATGTTTACTAATAAGAAAAGATGTATTGTTAAATAAAAAAAGCATGTTTTCTATGTGAAAAGGAAAAATGAATTTGCATATGCATACAAAAAATGAGATATACATACAGAGGAGTTAAAATGAGATCTTAACATGGTAAAAGTGCTGGTGATCCTTTTCCTCTTTTTCAATTTAATTGAATTCTTAATACTAAAGACTAAATAGGGTGTTCAAAACAGCTTTACTAAAGAAAAAGTAGTTTGATGTAAGGAGTAGAAAATAGGCTTTTGATATCAATCCTGTTTTTGAGCACTAGCCAATTCATAGGTCAAGAGGACTATTTTGAACTCTTAATATAAGAACCAATATGTGTAACTCCTTGTATCTCACAGTGTATACAGAATCCAAAAGTAAGTGAGACTTAAATTTATTTTCTTTAAAATTAAAAAATGGCCAAATAGTATTCTATGATTCCTTAATAAAGTAACTTTGAGCTCTATTAAAGCATTTTTTTCATTGGAAGCTGTGATAAAAGAGTTAATATAGGAGATCCACATAAAGTCCTGCTTTTAAGGTTGGCCCTTGACTGTCATCTGGGAACTTTGATTTTCAACCATTAACTGATAAGATGGCTCACTCTGACCAAACTGTATAAACAGTATGGTTTATGCTGAACACCTACTTCCTTTCTGAGCATCTGGGATATTGTTATGTACCAGGCAGAAGCTGCCTACTTGACAACCTCCAGTAAAAACCCAGGGCACTGAGACTTTAAATTAGAGTTTCTCTGATTGGACACATTTCATACACATTGTTTACAACCCCTTTCAGGGGAATAAAGGGCTTCTGGTGTGATTCCACAGGGCAAAGACCCTTGGAAGCTTATGCGTGGTTTCCCCTGGACTTCACTTCATGTGCCTTTTTCCTTTGCTGATTTTGTTTTATATTTTTTTGCTGTAATAAATCAAAATACTGAGTATGACTATGTATGCTGAGTCCTATGAGTCCTCAAAGAAAATTATTGAACCTAGCAGTGGTTGGTGGTCTTAGGGAGCCTCTGGCACAGAAGCTAACTTGCAGAGTAGAATCTTTAGCCTTTATTTTATATGTTTGGTTTAGCTATACTATGATTAACATATAAGCTATGTCTTCTATAATATGGTATAGTGAATCCCTGCACACCTTCCTGCATGGTGCTATTGTACTTAATTGATTCTCATAGGGAAAATCTCCAAGTATAATCAGACTCCATGTAAAATACAGACTCCTCTGAGTCTGCCTGAGCTCAGTCCTGGGTTGAGTTGAGAAACTAGGTTCCTCTTCTTGGAGTTTAGTTTAGGTGTTTGTGACACCCCATGGGAAACTATGTCACTTTATTTCCCTAACTGAAATTTACATTTAATGTCCTCTTATGGGAAGTGTAATAGGAGCTGAAAATCACATTATGTAGAAGAGAATTGGGTAAATTATGATATCTGATTCCTAAATAAGATCTGTGGATTTTTCCCATGTTTTTAAAAGTTGCTTAGCTGGACAGTAACGAATGCCACTGTTCTCAAAAGGTGTTTTGCCCTTTGTTTGAGACTTTCCACTATTTGAAAACAAGCTGTTCTCTTTGTTTATGGAATCAAACACATAACAATGTGAAGTGTCAGACTTACCTTGTAGTGTCTGGAATGTGGTCAAGCACAGAGATTTAGTTCATGGCTCTGCTCTGTCACCAACTAGCAGTGTTACCATGGGTGAATTATTTTATCTTTTAAACCTCAATTTCCTCACTGGGAAGATGATAATGAAATTATTGTCTGTTCTCTATGGCTTTTGATAATGAGATAAGACACAGTGTTTACATGGTCATTAAATGATGTTTCTCTTCCCATACTGAGTGTAGATCTAACTGAGATCAACATAACCATACATAAGGAAATAAAGATGTCAGCTGTATTACTAAGAAAGTTAGTTGGAGGACCTGACTTTAGATCCACAACCAAGTATGTTTACCAGTGTTTCAACCCTGTGTCAAACTTACCAATCTGGTCACTGGCACAACTGAATAAGTAGGGGTGAATAACTGAATAACTGCAGAGGACATTCCACAGCAGAGGGAAGACCAGATGGCACCCATCTGCTTGGCAGACTGGCTCTGTGACAGGTCAGATGAAATTCAGTCATACTTCTTAAAAATGCACTAATTAGAGAGGTCATTTTTCCTCTTTGGCATAAGTGAGTGATGCAAAGAGAAATCAGAAGTAATGCTCTAAAGACAGCCTATGGAGTGGGAGAAAATACTTGCAAATGAGGCAACCAACAAGGGCTTAATTTCCAGAATATACAAACAGCTCATATACATGGATGGATCTGGAGATTGTCATTCTAAGTGAAGTAAGCCAAAAAGAGAATGAAAAATACCATATGATATCACTCATACGTGGACTCTAAAAAAAGAAAAAAAAACACTAATGAATTCATATACAAAACAGAAACAGACTGTCAGACATTGTAAACAAACTTATGGTTACCAGGGGGAAGGAGGGTTAGAAGGGCTAAACTGAGAGTTTGAGATCTGCAAATATTAACTACTATATTTAAAATAGATAAACAACAAGTTTCTTCTGTATAGTACAGGGAACTACATTCAATATCTCGTAGTAGCATACAATGAAAAAGAATGTGAAAGGGAATATACATATATGTATGTATGAAACAGTATGCTGTACACCAGAAATTGACATAACATTGTAGATTGACTATACATCAATTAAAAAAATAAGTAATGCGCTACTCTGGTTGAAATCTCTTCAGAAGAAAAATAGGTTTTCATAGAACAAGGCTCAGTACTGTGTATAATAGAGAAGGTGGCCAATAATGTTCACTGTGATATTTACTATGAATGTTCCATGAAAGACTAAGGACCTTGAGATCAAAGCCATCTCTCATTTACCTCTTATCCTCATGATGCCTTGGCATCTGACACTAATAGATGCTCTGAAAGGGTTGGTGAGTATGTGGAGGAGTACCATGTAGAACACTGCTATTCCGTGCCTTTCTTTCCTAGTGATATGAACAAATACAGTAGTAAGAACATTGAAACATGTGCTGGGAAACCTGAATTTTAATCCGACTCTGTCTTAGTTGGTTGTTTGAATTTAGCAAAGTTGCTTAATTTTTCACTAAGGCATAATGTTAATAATAGTCCTGCTCCATGTTTCATAGCAATGAGAGAAAATAGTGACTGTGAAAGTGTCTTGGAAAATATGTAGAATGTATAATGTACAGTGTACATAGGCCCATTTTTCAAATTCAAAGAAAAAAAGGAAGCTGTAGCATACTTACATTCTTCACACTTCACATTGGTCATATCTTATTCTTAAAACTCTTACTTGATTCATTTATGTCCCTGCTCATCCATCGTTTATATGAACAAAAAATCCTTAAATGACTCAAGATGGAACAAAGATGAGTTATACTTTATTTCCTTCTATTTTCCAAATTTTTGAAAATGATCATGTGCTTTTTTTTTTAATTGGCATACGATAAAACTTGTTTGTTTAAAAACAACACCCACCAATGGACCCTTGTTGCTTACAGATGAAAGTTCAAACTCCTCAACACTATATTTAGTTGGGTCTTCTATCATCTGGGCCCAGTTTTTCTTTGTCAGTTATCTCCTCTCATTCTTCTACACTTATCTTGCTCTCCAAAAAATTTGGTTGTATTCTGTTTTTTAAACATGACTAAATAATTTTTACCTCTCTGCTTTTGCTTATAGTATTTCTTCTTTGAGTGCCACTTTACTACATCTGTCTTTTAGCATCCTGCCCTTCAAGACTTAGATTGACTCCTAATGTTTTCACATCCTTCTCACATCTCCCTATCCAAATCTTCTGTCCCCTCCGTATGGAACTTCTACTTTGCTTGGTTTCATATGTTTTCTCATATGTACGCTTCACTCTTGCTTACATTTGTATTCATCACAGTGCCTAGTAGCATGCTTTGCTCCTAGTACTCACTTTCTAAATAATTATTGAGTTGAAAAAGCCTCCGTAAAATAAATGACCTCATGATGACTGTCCCTCAGGTGCTTTTACCTTAAAGCACAAAACCTTCCCTCAGGATAGAATAATTTAGAGGAGTGAGAGCCTGATAGTTTTAAAAACTTTAAAAGCCAAGAAAATCTAATAATGAATACATTAAAATTTGTGTTTTTTTATTTCATTATTTCCCTGTTTTAAGTATTACTGATTAACTTGTAATCACCATGCTAATGAGGTCCCTCATGGGCTACTTTACATCTTTAAACTATACCCATAAGGTGAGCTGCAAATGTACCCCTTAATCACAATTAGAATCTAATGAAATACTTTAAATGCAGCAACCTGTTATTGCCCTCATTTCAGGAAAATAGCTTAAAACACACTAAAACGTGTAAACAGCATTATATTTGCAAGAGAGACACTACTTTACTTAGAATGTCTATGTGTGACATATATAAGGAAATCCACCTGAATAATACTATTGTCTCATCTTACAAGTATCTTGTGACATAAAAAGCTATTATGAGCCTTGATACGAAATAATCAGAATAATAAAATAATAAAATTAGAAATATCCCAACAATAGCCATTAGCTACAAATTATGCAAAATGAAAGAGAAGAAAATATGATGCTTTGTATGTAAAATATAATAGCAGAGTGGGTTAATATCTAAGCACAAAGAATAGTGTCAACAAATATTTTTCAGTAGATAAGCTGTCATGATAACATTTCTATCTGTTTTCCACAGGATATGACAAAAGTAAGCACTACATTCATCATCTGTGGCTTAAAAAGTTAGTACCATTCTGACCTGACTTCACATTACATTTTCCTTAATACAGTTTACAAATAAACTATAAAAGTATAAGGTAACTAAAATCCATTTAGGATAGTTGGAAACTAAGGTATTTTCTTATTAAAATGTATACCGTATGTATGAGTTTCACCAAAATCATCTCAAGTGCCAAATATTAAATCTGTTAGTTACTCCAAACTGTCTAGTTCAAAAATTATTTGCCTTTCAGAAAATATACTCCCTGAACCCTTATCCTAATAATAGGAAAATTCAAAAAATAAAACAGTTCTCAACATAACAAAATAATTATGCAGAATTCCTCAAAAATATCATGCAGCTCCTTTCCTTTCATGCAGCTCCTTTCCACCTTTCCTATTCAGTGTGCACCAACTATTTACTTATTATTCTTATATAACCTGTAGAATAAAAATTCTGCCCCAGTCAAAATTGTACTTTAAACTTTTTCTTGTTACCAAATTACATGGCTTAGAAAAGCATTCTCACAGAGAGCCCCATTCAGGCGACTTAAATGATTATCTTTTCACCTATTTTTATTTGTTGTACCACTATATTTATAAGTTAAAGAGTAAATATGACATTTCAGCACAAGAAAAAAAATGTAACTGTGTATGGTGATGGATATTAATTAGACTTGTAATTAATCATTTTATAATATATACAAATATTAAATTACTATGTTGTATAACTGAAACTAATATAATGTTAAGTGACAATTATATCTAAATTTTAAAAAATTTTAAAAAGTTTACATATGACAATGCATACTGAGCAGAAAAAATGTTAAAATCATACATTTGGCTCCTGCTGAAAGTGTAATTGAAACATTCTCATGGAAGCTTTTAAAGAAGGTTAATAGAATAAATGGTAGATCTGGACATCCTAAAGGTGTTTAAGTATTTTCTTTTTTCAAGGAGCAATAGTGTCCTGAAAACAGAGGGTGAAGGGGAGGCTTTTGTTCCACATACTCCTAAATTTTGTATATTTTAGGCTTCTGAGATTTCATTTCAAAGGAGAAATATAGCACCTTGTTTATAAAATCTTAAATCCATATAACAAAGGTCTTTTTCTTATGTCATTTGGAAATTTGGAAAGAGAAGATTTCAATTCATATGACTTTTTTTCTTTTTTTTAATTTTTTTATAGAATTATAGTCAGTTTACAATATTGTGTCAACTTCTGTTGTACAGCACAATTCTTCAGTCCTACATGAATATACATATATTCATTTTCATATTCTTTTTCACTGTGAGCTACTACAAGATATTGAATATATTTCCCTGTGCTATACAATATGACTTTTAATCCAGCTAATTGTAACATAAAAGTATCTGCTGCAAATGTTTGACAAGTTTATAAAACTTAAAAAGTTTGTCACTTATTGAAAAAAATTATTATTAATGTAATTTGGTATTTATAGCGTCTCCAAGGCTCTTATGAGTATTTTTAGGAAATAGAATTTCTTGAAAAACAGTGTGAGAAACAAAACTGTGCAACTCAAATAGGATATAATGACATACACTCCAAATATTGAATTAAAGGATCTCAGCATCCATCTCTACAGAATTTGTATTTCTGAAGCAATTCAGAATTCAACAAAAATAATTTATAGCTTTCAAGGCTTAGGAAGAAGTAAAAGATGTGTGTTAATGGTCATGACTTGAATTTTAGGATGTTAGGGCTCATTAAGTGAAGTGTGGATGTAGAAGTTGAAGGGAGGGAAAAAAACACAGGAGACAACCATTTTATTTTGGACATCCAATGCACAAAGCATTTTCACACATATTGTGTCCTCAGTCTGCATTACTAACTCTTGACCTTGTCCCTGCTGACTCCAAAGGATCACAGTCATCATCAGCAGTCTCCATGCCCATATTCTTCTAGTGATACCTCCTTGTCTTCCGGCTGTTGCATTTAAACTCATCCTTTGTTTTGCCATCTCAGGGTGCTTGATGTTGTTGGAAGCACCTACTCATAACAACCTATAAATTGTTAGTAATTTTGCACAACCTTCTCTCCTTAATGAAAAAATACTTTAGTTGAATTTTTATTGTAATGTTAAATATATACATGTAGAATTAATATCAATTTTTATGCTTTTTATCCTTACAAATTACAAAATTAATTTTTACAACTTAAATGCTAACTAGACTTCAAAGCCAATGAAATCCAAATAACCTGTCTTAATTTGATGGGATGATGATATTATTTTGTAGGAAGTCAATGCTGTTAGTAATGTGAATAAGGTGCTGAGTGCTCACACCCACATTTTCCTCCTGTGGTTTTAGTAATAGCTGAATTTGGTCTCTCTTCTCTCTTGTAACTACTATTAAAACTTTCCTCTCAGGAGTGTCTTGACATCACTTGGTCTCAAACTGATACAGAATGCATTTTCCACATAATAGGTCTGCTGTGTTTCATCTTTTATAATCCTTGACAATAACATTTTTACTACCTTATATCAAAGAAATCTTAGTCAAAAAATGCAAACCCAGGCACTGAATTCCCATAATTTTAAGATAATGATTGAGATAGAGTGAAATGTACTTTTTAAAATTACTTTTTAGATTAACACAAAATGAAAATACAAAATGTGAAAGTTCTCATGTGAAAAGCTAGATCTAAGATGACACTGATTTCAAGCAAAGAACATAGATTTTCTCTGATTTTCAGTAGGAATGTTCTGCGTTTCCTAAATTGATCATTAGTCATGTAGATCTCAGGCTATTATTTGAAATGGAGATGATAAAATACGCCTCATCATGTCATAAAAAGATCAAAGTTGCTTAGCATAAAGGATACTTAAAAGATGTTACTTATATACAGGTATATATGATGGGAGTCTCTTGGTAACATTCAGTAAGCTTTTTCCAGGCATTGTACTATATTCCTCAGATACATTTTCGCATTCAATCCTTACAACAAATCTCTTCTTAGATATAAAAATGGGTCCAGAGAAATAGCTAAATAGTGCTATCAGTAAGTAAGCTAGTAAGTTATAGAGCTTTATGTTTACTTTTGCTTCCTTTCCAAATCACATTAATATGACAGCAAAATAACTTTAAAAAGACAAAAAAACATAAAGGCCCAGGTAAGGAGAGAGTTGAAGGCAGTGATATAGAGATGTCAGCAACATTTTAGAAGACTGAAAGCGGATAGACCAGTTGCTAGTGACATGGCAGGCAGGACAAAGCTGAAACCTAATTTCTTACAGAGGAAGCAATGAGAAACAAAAGGATTTGTGGTTCTAGTGCACTAGAAAGGTTCAGGAAGTCTTTACACTGGACTACAAGGATCAATTGGAAGTCTGTTTAAGAAGCAGTTAGGCCCTCAGGGTACCTTCGTAGTCTAAATATTCTAGAGATTTTATTTCCTGACTCTGTTCAGAGGCTGATACTTGGGGTTACTGAACCAGAAGTGTTCCATAATCAGGGATGTGAGGGATCCCTGGAAGTGGAAAGGAGGTACTATGCAGGGAGTAATGGTGATAAATGGTGAAACTATAGTTCCTGTACCTACTCAACTATCAGAATGCCATCAGCCACTCTTACATCTATGAAAGGTTGAATTTGGTTTTCAGGGTCATAACATCTTTACAGAGGATATGTTATTTGAGAAGGGACCAATATGATTTAATGGTTAGAATTCCTTGATTTCAGGCTAGTCATCATGATTCTGTTAATTCTATAGAAATATTTATTAAAAAATAGGATGATTTACAGAAATGAAGGAAATATTAAAAAGCCAGTTTTCAAAAAGCAGGAGCCACAATAGCCTCATATACATGACAATCAGGACTCAGTGAACCATGATTATATAAAGTTCTCTTAATGATGTCTGATATCCAACAGATTTTAATCTTGGTGCAATTCCAGGAGTAGAGCATCTCTCTATCCTAGCTTAGAACACATATGGTCCCCCTAGCAAGAGGAAGGCAAGGCAGAGATCAACAGCCTATCAAGATTCTGTCCTGGGGGCTAGAAGTAGCTCTGCAAAGTGCAACTGGGATGCTTGACTTCTTCTAAGGACTTATGCCAAATGAGCAAAAATAGTGAATGCCATTAAAAATAAGCCAGATTTTAATATGCAGACCAATGGAGGACATGTTACTTCCAGACTTAGGGTATTGTAAGTATGAGGGAGAATGAGAATAGAGTATTTGGGAAATAGGGTAGTTCATTATTTTAAGTATGAAGTACAAGAATGTAAGTAGTGGAGGATGAGGTGAGAAAGTGTAGGTTGGAGCTACTTGTGAAGGATGCTGAATTCAAGGAAGAAAATACTGTTACTGATTAGCATTAGAGGAGGTTATCCAGAGCATGTGACCGCGGGTTGACCTGAGACCCGAACACGGGAAATTGGCGGCTTCTCACTCGCTCCTGTCTTTGGAATGTACGGTTCTTCCCACCTTCCCCACACTGGGAGCTGTTTCAAGCACATAGCCTTGAGAGAGCAAGGTGTCGTTGAGACCAGATGTACTGACTATGGGTCTAAACGCAGTGAAGGCCTCTAAATGTTTTATATATATATATAAATGTTTATGATTCTGGCTGTGGGTGGTGCTGAGATCTTCTCGTCTTGTGGCGGCCTGAGAGTGGAGCCTCTAGATAAGTTCCCTTGCTTATGAAACCCGGCACCTACCAATCTGGAGCCGCATTCCTATTTTTTCCGTCTCTCCTTGCCATCTGTGTTGGGTGGCCAATCCCGAATTTCACCCAGGGGTATGCCTGAGGTGATGAGCTAACAATTAATGAGGCATTTTTGAGCAAATCAGTGATAAGTTCAGAAAGCAACGGTGTGATTATTTTAGGGAGGAAATGGAAACTGAGAACCAGTTGGGAGAGTATTCCAAGATTCAGGAATCAGGTGAAAGATCTTAACTTAGGGTGTTGACAACTGAAAGGGATTAAAAAGGAAGATGCATACTTTTAAGAGGAAATCCATAGGATGGATTGACCGTGGGATTGAAAGAAGAGGTAGAGTTAAATCTGAAGCCTATTTTGTAGAGCACCATGTAAGTTTGAACACTGAAAGATTGTTTAATGGCTTCCAAAATACCTTTTAACCCTGTCATTTTCCAGGCTTATGTTTGCTGTGTCTATGAGTAGACATCTTAAGTTAGTTCTGGAGTTCTTACTGGGAAATAGGCCATTCTCAGTTTTCTATTGCTTTCATGGTCACTGAAATATTTATCGTCCCAGCATCGTATGGTTTTAAATATGCTAGTATTATATAAATGGTTTTTTTATTTGTTTCTGATCGGTTAATAAAAAACCTGTGTTTTATTATCGACTAAAATATCATAAGCAAAGACAATGCTTTGCATACATTGTGTACCAATTAATTCTAAATGCATGCAATAGTATTTTTGTTAAAGTCACACTGAGATATTATTAAAACTTAAGGTTGATTGATCCATTTTATATGGTTATGGAGTAGAATTTGTCTTGAGGGAACATTTTATGACATGTTTTGAATTTTCAAAATGTGTTTTCCAATATATGTAAATGTAATATACACCTTTTGGTTGCAGAAGTGTATGACTGAGAACATTAAATTAATATACCTTGTTTAATCTAATAGAAAAGGCATTTAATCTTGAGGAGCAATATATATATGTATATGTGTGTGTGTGTGTGTGTGTATATATATATATGTAAAACATTGTTTCTAATTATTAATTCCAGAGGATAGATTTTAATGTCAGAATGAAGGTAGATTAAGCAGATATTCCCAAATGTCTCTTTGGAATGCCTGAGGGTCTAAAACCAAGGCACAAGGACTAATATTTGTCATCCCTTCAAAAAAATGTTTTTTTAATTTTAAACATTTTTTAATTGAAGTACTGTCAGTTACAATGTGTCAATTTCTGGTGTACAGCACAATGTCCCAGTCATACATATACATACATATATTTGTTTTCATATTCTTTTTCATTAAAACTTATTACAAGATATTGAACATAGTTCCTGTCATCCCTTTTTTGGAAACAAATGTCAGGGCTGGTAATATTAACTGTTTCACCAAGTGGCTTAACCTTGCTGGACTGCTTTTGTTGTCTGTGAAATGGTAATAAAAGTGCCTGTAATTCATGAAGAAGTCAAAACAAAGAAACAAGAAATTACTGAGTCATGAGATAGCTTTCACCTATGATGACAATTAGACTGAAAAGTTTTGAGGCAAAATCTTCGGTCACAGCAGCATTCTGCTGCATACTAAGCCTGCATTTTAAAAATATTTAGCAAAATATTGCAATTTGAATTTGTTTTTTTTCAGGAAAAGCAAAAACAAAAGAAGGAAAAGTCTCCCAAAATTCAGCCAGCTGCTTGTGATTTGGGTTTTCAGAGTAGTCAGTTCATATTTCTTAGTTTCAAATCAAGGGCAAGCTTTCCAAGGAAGTGCAAAACTCTCAAGGAGCTGATACATCAGAGTTTAACCAAGTCTTTGATGCAGCATTTCTTTGAAGCTTTTTGGAAGTTATTTCATCTCAGTATAATATTTTTCCTCTAATTCTAAATTGAGATAAATTAAGTTTATGTTGGTGTTCTACCTGCTCTCAGTCAGGTTGTGCTAAGCAGGGTGCAGTCAAAGTTGTGGTTTAAGGAAAACCCTCTGGAACAGAGTATCTGGGTTCAAATCACACCTTGCCACCAAATAGCTGCTGTCTTTGGACAAGATGCTTCACTTCTCTGTGCTTCAGTTTCCTCACTTACTTAATGGTAATTATCTACCTCATGGCTTTGTTGTGAAAAGTAAATATAAGGATTTAGTGCAATGCTTGGAAAACAGTAAGCAGTACAGAAGAGTTTGTACATGGAAATTTAGACAACTGGAAATGCATATCAGAAGGCAAAGTTTGACCTGCTAATTTCCTGGAAGTTATTACTGTAACGTAGTTAATGATAATACCCAGGGTAATGGAAGTACTCTAAATTCATTATCTAATTTAATTCTCAAATCAATCCTATGACATTGATATTGTATCTTATTTCTCAAATAAAAAACTGATAATTGGAGAGATGCTAAACACTTGTCCAAACTCATTAAGTTAAATGGTCAGATTGGGCTTCAAATTCATGTATTCTTGGAGATCTAGAACTTAAGTATTTTGCTAGGCAACTTCCAAATCTAAGAAAAGTACCAAGGAAAATGAGTCATCTGTAAGGTTTGGCAGGAAGGTGATAGGTAAAATGAGTTAGTAAGTGATAGGAATGACATTTGCAAGCTGTTTCTCTTTGTGTAAGGCTGCATCTTGGCCTCTCTGATCTTTCTTTAGGAGCCTCCAGAGATAACAATACCTGGAATGGGAAGAGATTGTGAAAATACATTTGTGGGCACATTATTAGCATCATACTTAATTTTCATCTGCAGATTTGAAAAATCAAACTGTCAAGTAATCCTCCCACCTCTGTTGGCTGCTAATAAGTAATGAGCTAGCTGATTTTTACTTCACTAAATTTTTTTTCCCTGAAGAATGAATTACATGTTATTTGAAAAAATAGTTTTCATTAAATTTTACCTGTTTCGATGTTATCATTTGACTCCCATCATTTGGCTGAACCTTCCAGATCATATGAAGACTTTGAAACCAGTGAAAAGGACTTCTGTACTGGAAAGAATAAATAAGCCGTCTTTATCACCATCAGCAGGGAACTAAATTAGACTCACACTAATGATCATTTCTATTCTAGGAAAAGTCTAAATTCCTACCTAATACTTTTGCTTTTACTCTATACTGTATACTTTTACTCAGAAATATGGCAGATTAAAACAATGAATTCTGCAATTATGGAGAACCATTTCAAACTCCTTTCATCTCTTTAAATTTTATTCTAATTTTCCTATAATTCTAACCAGTTCAATTTTTATTTATGTATCAAGAGTATTGGTTTCTATCATTTTTTTCTTATCTTTTTAAGGAATACCTATTACATGCAATCTTTTGTAAGTGGGAGGATATAAAGGGATTGGACAAGATAGCAAATTTGGGCAAAGAACTAAAACTGGTGATTAGGATGTTTTCCTGGTCATAAATCCATTCCATAAATAGTTTTAGAGCATCAATCATGTGCCAGGTACAATGATAGATACTATAAGCCCAAGAATAAAAATATGGTGCCAGTCCTTTTGGATTTCATAATCCAGCAATGAACACAGTTATAAATAATTGAGTATAAAGTAAGGTGGTAAGTGCTTTAATGACAGAGAGTGGGAGGAGGGATTAAAAACAAGGACAGACATTTGCCATGTGTTATTTAGTACTAGTCATTTTGTTAGGTCCTGTTGTATATTATTTAAGTAATGAAGTTAAGATTATTTCCATTGTACAGATGAGAAAACTGAGAAGTTGAGAAAGTTTGGTTTCACACAGCTAGTGATTCTGGCTCTGATTAGAACTCAAATCTCACATCTTCCAAAGCATTTGCTCTTTATTCTAGTAGTAGTTTTGATTGAACTTGTCTGATCGTAATAAATCAGCTGGAGAATTTCTTAAAATACAAATTCATAGCCACAGTACCAGAGGTACTGAATCAGACACTGTAGATCAGGGGCTGGAGAGTTTGTAGTTTTAATAAGCCCCTCTCAAGTTTTCTTTTTTTTTTAAATCAAGTAAATTTTAGAAGCTCATAATATTAGCCTATTACATTTGCTATATTTGATGCTTATTGTGAAGGACAAAGAGATCACATCTCGGTGGAGGACAGAGGAATATATATGAATACTTTGGAAGGGAAATGGTTTTTATGTTTGACCTTGTTAGCTGAATAGGAGTTTTCTAAGCTTTGAAGAGAGAACTTTTGATAATAACTTTATTCAGAGAGATGTTTCACAGCTTAGTGTTTATAAAGGTTAAGTAGATTTCCTGTCTTCCAGAGTTATCTGATCTCTAATTCGCCATGAAATGCCTTAGAAGGATAGATAGACAGACAGACATATACACAATATGTGTGTGTGTTCATAGATATATATGTATACATCCATATATACATCCATCCAACATAATCTCTCATAATTAGGAGTCTGGATGTGGATAGATAGATAGATAGATAGATATAAGAAACTATATTCCCACCACCTTAACACAACAGTGAAATTTGAAGTACTTCCTCTTATTTATCCTTAAATGTGTACACTTATATTTACATGTTTTTTACGTCCTGCTGTTAAAAATTATCATTTTTATCTTTGTCAGCTAATAAACACAGAGTGAAAGCAATTAAGTAATACTAGTAGGCTTAAAATGAGACACAGCAAACCATTTCCTGTATTATAAGACAAACTTCTTGGAAGCAACTACTTTAAGCTCTTTTAACTGTTTCTTCAGATATTTACCTTAATATTTTCAACTAATTCACTTCTGCTGCTGTGGTGGAATCATGATGTGCTGTGCACAACCCCCTTCGTAAATAAAGGAACTATTACTCAGATGTTGGACATGCCACTGGGAGATTGCTGTCAGTCACCAGCTTCTTCCAGGAATTGCCTTAATTAAGAGAGCTACTTCCCCTAAAATCATGCCCCTTCCTTGGTTAATCTGCGTTGACTGTAATCTAGGGGGCAGAACAGAGAGGATGGATGAATATAAAATCCTTATTCTCCAGCCCACTCTTCCCTCCTACCTGACACACTTCAATACTGTTCCAAAGAGTCGCCCTAATTCCGGACAGCTCTGAATGGTCATCCCATCTTCAGAGTCAGGTTAGCTGAGATGATTGATTTAAAGTGCATTGCTGCTTAATTTTTCCCTTTGCCTCATCCTGTTCTCTTTCTTCCCCTTCCATAGATGTTGAGCCCAAGAGCACTCCTTAATAAGCTACAAGCTAATTTCCATGTTTATGTTGGTGTCCCAAGGAACTCAACTTACATGATTGGTATTTATTTATTTCTATATTCTAGATACTATGTATTGAGTAGCGACTATGATTAAGAAACATTTAACTCTTACATCATAGAACCTGCTTACCCCATGTTTCTAACTCCTTTTCCTTCCTCCAAATTGCTTTATCAGAACTCTGAATTAAATCAAGGTTAGATTACATATTATTATAACTAGGAAAATAGTGCTCACAATTTATTTAGTCAAATAGTATATTCTAATTAAATTTTTGTTTTATACAACTTTGTCTAAGAGTTAATAATTGCTTAATCTTTTTATTTTTCTAATTCATCTCAGGTAAACCCAGAGATCTGTAATCATTCAGTACTGTTTTTTACAAGTCCAAATGCATTACATGATTTATCTTTTCCTCCCCAAGATATCCTACTGCTTGGACCAACTCTTTGCTGTCTAGGTCTGTTGCATGTTTATCATTCTGGGGCTTCTCTTCATCACTGTTTACATTTAGGATTCCATGTCTCCTATAATTGTTTACATATCCATTTTGTTGGAGCACATCCTTCAGTAGATTTCCTAAGAATGAGCAAAGTGAGCTAAATTTTTGTCCAGCCCCTTAGTATCTTTTCTTTATCCTTTGTGCTCTGTCTGCATTTCCATGATTATAAGTCTTGCTCTAGATTTAAAAAGTATATTTATTATCCTAGACAATTGATCTGGGAGATATTTTTTCTTTTCCTCATTATTTTCTTACATAATTTCCTGCTTTCTATTTTAGGTCTTATTAATGACAACTAAATTATTGGTAATTTGATGTATAAGTCTTGTTAATTAGATATTGGCTTTTTGTAAGGGTCCTTTAACTTTCCAGTGTTCTTTTCCTAATTTCTTTATCTTTTTTGTTTTATTTTTTGGATATTTTCCTGACTCTTCCAAAATTGCAATTAATTTTTAAATTTTAATTGCCGTATTTTAGTTCCCAAATTATTCACTGTTCCTGATTTTCCCTTTTTTTATCGCAAAGTGTTCTTGTTTTATAAACACAATTCTCTTAATTCCTCAAAGATATTAGCTATATTTCCTCATTAAATTTTATTCTGCTCTGCATCTTTCCTATTTCCTCTTACTTCTCTTTGTTTTTTCCTCTCTTTCCTCAGTGGCTTTCCTCTTCAACCTAGTGATTTCTTTGTTGTTTATTTAAATTTAAAAGTGAGATATAAAAAACTACCTGGAAGTTTTGTGTGTATGGCAAAACTTACCTGCTGGTGGATTTCACTGTATGAATATGTGATGGAGGCAGCCATTTTGTATAGGAGTACCAACTTCTTGGCATATTGTGGTTTGTGCTTTTCCAAAGAAGAATCATGTGCTCTCTAGCCTGAGGGTAAGTGAAGATGGTTTTGTGTGTCTGAAAAATTCTGATACCATGATGTTAGGGTCTACTATTTATATATTAATTTATGGTTTTTGTTTTTTATATCCATGAAAGAGATTGCCCTGTAATTTTTCTTTCTTTTAATGCTATTTTCAAGTGTAGGTATTAAAGTTATTCAAGATTCATAGAACAACTTGTAATATTTATTTTTCTTTTTTATTCTTTGTAATATTTTATATTAAATTGGCATATTTCCTTCAGTCATTAAAAAAAAGTTTGTCACTAAAACCATCTGGGCCAGAAGTGGTTTTGTGGAATAATTAATTATATGTTTGATTCCCTGAATAGGTAGAAAACTACTCAGATTTTTTTTTCTTGTGTCAGTTTTGGGAGATTTTGTTTTTTCAAAATTTGTCCAGTGCATTTAGATTTTCTACTTTTTGGTTCAAATCTTTCAATTTTTTTTTTAAAGATGTTTTACTGTTTCTTGGCTTTGTAATGATGTCTTTTTTTCTCATTCTTGATATTCCTGCTTTTTGGGGGTGTTAGTTTATCAAATTTGTTAGTCTTTTCAAAAGAACCAAGTTTTGGCTTTTTATTTTCATATTACCTTTGTTTCTTATTTTATAATTTCTGTTTTTAATTTCATTATTTCTCTCCTTCAGCTTTCTATGCATCTGCTTTTTGAAATGGATGCATATTCTGTATGTTATTATGCTAGATAATCTACTTAATTTTGGAAATTAAATAATACACTTCTAAATACCAAATTTATTGAAGAAGAAATCAAGTGGGAATTTTTTTTTTTATTGAAGCATAGTCAGTTACAATGTGTCAATTTCTGATGTACAGCACAATGTCTTGGTTGTGCATATATATATATATATATATATATACACATATATAAACACACATAGATTCATTTTCATATTTTTCATTAAATGTTATTACAAGATATTGAATATAGTTCCCTGTGCTATGCAGAAGAAATTTTTAAAATTTATTTTTGTATATGGTGGCTAACATTTGCAAATCTCAAGCTCCCAAATTTATCCCTTCCCACCCCCTTTCCCCCCGTAAACATAAGATTGTTTACTATGTCTGCGAGTCTGTTTCTGTTTTGTAGATGAGTTCACTAGTGTCCTCTTTTTTTCTTTTTTTAGATTCCCCATATGAGCAACAACATATGATACTTTTCTTTCTCTTTCTGGCAAACTTCACTTAGAATGCTGATCTCTAGGTCCATCCATGTTGCTGCAAATGGCATCATTTTATTCTTTTTATGGCTGAGTAGTATTTCACTGTCTAAATATACACAACTTCTTTATCCAGTCATCTGTTGATGGAAATTTAGGTTGCTTCCATGTCTTGGCTATTGTTTATAGTGCTGCTTTGATCATTGGGGCACATATATCTTTTTGAATTAGAGTTCCCTCTGGATATAACCCCAGGAGTGGGCTTGCTGGATCATATGGTAAGTCTATTTTTAGTTTTTTGAGGCCTCTCCATACTGTTTTCCATAATGGCTGCACTAAACTACATTCCCACCAACAGTATAGAAGGGTTCCCTTTTCTCCACACCCTCTCCAGCATTTATCGTTCATGGACTTTTGAATGATGGCCATTCTGACTGGTCTGACGTGATACCTCATTGTAGTTTTGACTTGCATCAAATGGAAATTTAAGAAATAGTTTGAACTGAAAGACAAAATAAAATATGAGAGTCACTTCCACTTTTGGATGGGTTTTCAAAAATCTCAAGATTCTGTTACTCTTAGCCTAAGAAATGAACAAGCCAGATAAACTGTAAAGACATTTTAATAATCCATTGGTTGGAACCAAACTGAGTAGAATTCCAGAGACAGTAAAGATATATAGAAGAGAAAATATCCACACTGTTCTTATTCCAGGTGGAATGATAGATGGAGAAGAATCTCTCATAGACAGGACTAAAGGGAAGCCAGCCAAATTTTAAAAGAATTTTAAAGTCCTATGTAGGCTTTTTGACAGATTATAATTATAGGGAGCTCCAGCCACAGACCAAATTTGCATCCACCTTCCAACACTCTCCCATAAACTCTCCCAAAGGCTTGGGAGTAATATACCGAAGGCTGGGAACAAAGTAAAGAGATGAATTATTCATTTTCATCTCACAGATTCTCTCAAATCCAAAATAGCTTCCCTCTGAAGGTAGGGGCATAGTAGGAATGTTGAGGAAAACTTATTGAAGGAACTCTAGGCTCTTGGAGTGAAGACAAGAGAGCTGAGAGAAATCCATCTGAGATGCTTAAGAATTTCAGCTACAAAAGACTGAAATTGAGAAAGGAGAAATGATAGAAAGTCCACTTGTTCACCTAATGTAAGGCATCCAGATTCCCAAAGCTAGGAGCGGGACAGTAAAGCAGAAAGCGGTCTTTCAAAATGCACAAAACCAGGGGTGGGAAATGTAGAGCAGAGAGAAAAATGCTGACACAAAAGTTAGGAAGGCAGGCAATAAAGGAGATACCATAATTTGGAAGCTAGTGGCTTAAATGTCAAGCAACAAGAGATCTCTTCAACCTCAACAGTGTTTAGACCTCCCAAGCCCTGCTGAAAGGAAAATCCTGGTCTATCCTTCAAAACATTTGAAGATAGTGTCCTTGTCAGGTTTTGGTGTCAAAACACAGAGTATGATTTCAATCCATGAAATTTGTTGAGATTTCCTTGATAGCCTAGCATATGTCAAGTTTTATAAATGTTCCATGAGTATCTGAAAAGAATATATATTCTGTGGTGGTATTTTAGTGTTCTTTAGTCAATTTTATTAATTGTGTTATTAAGATCTTCTATATTTCTCCTGATATTTTGTTTGCTGGTTCTAGCAGTTACTGAGAGAAATGAGTTAAGGTCTCCTAACATGATTGATCTTTCCATTTCCTGTTGTATGTTTGTCAATATTGGATTCATATATTTTGAGATAACATTATTAGGTACATTCAGACTTGGAATTGTTTTATTATTTGTAAGCTGAAAACTTTATCATTATGAAATGTCCTTTTTAAATCTCTAATAATGCATCATGTCTATTTTGTTTGATATTAATATAAGAACACCAGCTATCATTTGCCTAGTGTTTGGATAGTGTGTCTAATTCCCTTCTCTTATTTTCAACCTTTCTGTGTTTTTATATTTAAGATGTTTCTTTTGTAGGTTGCATATATTTGTGTTTACATTAGCCATCTTACTATTCATTTTCTGTTTATCTCATTTGTTCTTTTTAATTGTTTTCTTTTTTCCTTTTTGATTAATCTAATATTTTCTATGATTCCATTTACCCTCTTTTAGCTTGGAGGTTAGAGCTTCTTTTACTATACATTTGCAATCTGCCATGACCTAGAAGTAGATGAGTAATGTAAAAGTCATCTAATAGTTTTTAAGCTGTTGGTCAGGTATCTAAGCTTGGAATGTCATTTTCAATTGTATCTTGGTTCCTTAGGTGAAATGTTGCATTTAATATCATTTGTAATGGGATTTGACAGATATGCTTTGCATTTTAAGGCAACAGAAGTGCCAGCATTGTTATACTAAAGATTTGTGTCAAATTACTTAGAAAACGAGGAGGGAAGTGAGTTAGAAAACTTTTCCTGAAGCTTTATTGTATTGCAAGAATGATATTTAGTAGTGAATGAATTTTTTAATGTTGTGTGAATTGAGTTGTTGATAAAAATGGGAAGAAGTGGCTAAATTCTACCTTCTTCACTTCATTCCTTAACACCACTATAGGTCCTTGTTTAGAGTTAAGAGCTATATGCTTATTATGTGGGTGATGGAGATGTTTCTATCTTTAAAAAATGTTGGGTGTTTTTTTCTGAGTTTCAAGGAGGAAAGTAGAGTAAAAATGATTTTACTTCACATTCCTTATTTGGAAATTTCTCCTGCAAAAATTTAAGGATAATCACTAATCAGCAGTGACGAGCAGAGGCTCTGAGGGAGATCAGTCTACTCTGTGTCTCATTGTCTCTGCAAGGCCCAGCAGATATTTGTTTACCAAACATTTGCTTTTCCATCTCCATGTGAATTACTGTCCTCTACTTTGACGTCCCAAACTATGACCCTCAACATCTTCTTTTGTCTTTAGGTGAAGATGGTAGTTAAGGTGAGGGTTTTGGCCATTTTGGTAAGTTATTATTTTCCCGGGTCTATCCCATGTATACATGTTATTAAACTTTTATTTGATTTTTTTCCTGTTAATCTGTCTCATGTCAATTTAATTCTTAGACCAGCCAGAACTTAGGAGAGAAGAGGAAATTTTCTTCCTCCTTTGACAACCACATGGATCATTCTGGCCTCTTCCACTTGTCTGTCTGTTAATTCCCACTTCAGTAGTGGCTTTCACCATTCACCATCCATATATATTATTCAATTCCAGCATACATGTATAGTAGTATTGGGATTATTAACCTGTATTCTCATGTGAAGGAGTTTCATTAATAAAACTAAAGTTCAGTGTTATACATAGTTCCTTTTGCTTTTCTGTTAACAGACTTCATTTATTTCATAACTTACTTAGGTTAGCAACATTTCCCCACACTCCCTTCAGTGAGATCATTTCATACGTTTGTAATAGATTTACATTCTCTTGTTGGAGTCTCAATTATTTTTATGACAAGGCAAAATCTATTGAAAAATAAAGATTAGTGTTTTGTGAGGAAGAGTTTAATTTTAAGAGCTGCATACTAATTACTGAACAAATAAGTGAGTTACCTTGTCCATTTCTTGTTCTTATTCTAAATTGTTTTATAGATACTCATTTAATGTGGTTATTCTTATCTATTCCTAAGCTTGTTTTAGTACTAATGTACTAAAGCAACTAAACTCTAAATAATAAAGTATGATTTAATTTATATAACAATTTTATCTGCCAATTTGTCCTTTATTTTGTATGGTATGAGAAGTCAGGCAGCCCTGATTGAAGTCCAGGCTATGGGGAGGAAGTTGGTATGTGTGTTGCTGAAAAACCAGCCTCTATACCCTGATAGCCAAATTGAGAGTAGGAGGCAGAATTCTGGGAGAATTAGAAAGGACAGCTTTATTGCTTTGTCAGGCAAAGGGGAGTCACAGCAGGCTAATGCCTTAGTGACTGTGAATCTATTTTGGGGTTGGTGTCCTGAGGATTTATAGAAAAGCTGGGCAGAACAGAAAGGCAACAACAAACAGATTGTTTTTCCAGGATGCTGTATTATTCTGAATCTTGATGAATCCACCTGTTGTCGTGGAGAAGCTCTGGGGAGTCTGTTCATTCTTCTGAGGCTCTCAGCCCATGACCACCTTCCTGGAGCACAGCTTCTGCATTAAAGGATAAGCTATTCTGGGTAAAGAATGTATAGGGAGCGGAGAGTGTAATGGAAGGTGGGGGTTTGTCAGAGAAAAGAGAAAAATAAGTTGCAAGAATTTTAAGTCAGAATGAATCAGCAAACAGCCAGCATCAGGGAGGCCATTTTGTTAGTTAGTTTCCTACTCTTTCATGTGGCAGAAATAAATCCTAGAAAATTGACCCAGTGAAATAAACTGTTAGTTCTCCCAGTTTTACAACAATCACCACAGAATGTACTGGGGTTGTTACTTGCTTAGTGAAGACTCCAGGATGGTTGAGAGGACAGTATTATCAGTATCTGAATGCTTTTAGGGGGCCTTGAGAGCAGGGAAGATTACTTTTCCAGTTAGGAGTACTGCTGAGTATCTGGTTCTGCTGGCTTTCTGTGTAATGTAGAATTGTCTTTTATTTGCATTAAAGTAACCCATTTCTTTTCACTTTGGTAGTATTCCTCAGTTAATCACATCACTGTCAGGTTGTAATAATAACTATATATTTTATTGTGTGGTTTAAATCGTAACACTTCATCTTTTAAAGAAACATTTCCCCCTTATTCTCAGAGTTACTCTTTATACTTCTCACAGTTCAGTCATAGCTTATTTTCATCTGTAATCTCACTCCTCTCTCAATGCATGTAGCCATGGAAACCATCACAGAATGCCTGCATTTTACAAATCGTGGTATAAATTACAGGCCATTACAATTGTTGTGTTACTGTTCCAGTAAGAGTGCTGCATTTTCACCTGTGAAAAGGGTTATGGCTGCTATTAATTCTGAGAGGATTTGCAGTAGTTTGGTGTGGGAGGAGGTCAGGAACGCTGTGGTCTTCTCCTCAATCAGTGTCACAATGAGACAAGTTATTACTGGGTAGCTTTAATAGCTGCTTTTAAGTTTACTGTGAATGACTATGTCCCTAATTAAGGTTCTTGATTTTGTTTTAATTTTTCATTAAATATTAAGTCTCACAAAACTCCCCTTAGAAATGCAATACCACATTTTTGTGAAACATTTACTTTGTACTTGGCACTCTGCCAGGTGTTACAGGCAATGATCTCAGAGTAATGGAGAGAATGAAACAAATATGCAGATCAGCATAACACAGAGCAGAATATAAGATATTAATTAGCCAGGGACTAATGAGGAAAATAGAAAACACTCAATATATTTAAGACAGAGGGAATTTAATTCAGGAAATTGGTTATCCAATTGAGAGAAGAGAGTAAGAAGCCAACCAGGGAACACTGAAGCAACCCAGAGATCTGCTAGGACAAAAGATGCTAACAGCCCTGGGCTGCAGGGACAAAAGGCTGCAGGCTGCATTGCTGGAGCCCAGGGATTCAATTCATTGGGTCACTGAGTGCAGGATGGAATCATGGAGTGCTGTCTGGCACGTGCTAAAACCACGGAAAGGACACAGCACCTCTGTAGCGTGGAGGGAGAGAGCAGACATCTGACTTCTTTCTTCTTTCTGAGCCCCAGTCTCTCACCATTGCTTTCAGCTGGCCAAACCCAGATGAGCGTCTTCTGTCAGGGAACATGGTAAATGCAGACGGCCAGGTTCAACCCTCAGTAGGACACTGAGAGAGCAAGAAAAGGGCAAGGGATGGATCTGAAGAAACAGACCCAGGCCTGACAGTGAATGCTTTTGAAGGTTCAGCACGGGAATAGCTGAGATGAGATTCCTGCGAAGTGCCTCTCACGTGCTAAAATTGGCCTTCTTCTGTATTTGAATTGCATCATCAGACACACTGACTGATCAATTTCTACTTTATTGGAAGGCAGATTTTGAACATAGACATCAACTGTTGTAAGGTGTTAGCTTGCAAATTTGGTCCCTATTCCTTTCTGCAGACATCTTCCCCACCTTTAATTCTAGTTCCTCACTTTGAACAAGACAAAGTAATGTTTTAACTCCCTCCCCAATCCCAACAGTTTCTTCAAGCTGACAAAGGGTTATTTGCAATGTCAAGGGCTGCTTCTGTTCAAAACAAAAGGAAAAAAATGTAAAAAAAAAAAAAACAAAACCACACATAACTCAAAAAACCCAGAGTTGACCATAGGTAATTCATACCTTTCCATGCTTAGGCAAATTATTTTGCATTATAGAGGACTATTTTATTTTTATATTAAAGAACATGCTAAGCTATATAATGTAAAGTTGTGTTAATACATATGTACATATAGCTAAGTCTGTGAGGATAGAAGCAAACAATTTGTTAAAATATTTTTAGAAAAGATAGTTATATACACACTCAATACATGTTCAAATATGAACACTCTCCACAAATGATAGAACAATAAGACAATAATTTAGGGAGGCCAGGGTCACAAAATGTCTTGAAATTTATTATGTTATTATGTAATGAAAATGTTAAGTGAATCTGGGGTGCAGCAAACCTTATGATCTGATATTTTGTTTTCTACTTTTTACTCTTTCTTTCATTCATTTTTTTCCATTTGTTCTAAATATGGGTACATCCCATGATTTACGTTTTGTTCTTTATTTTGTACTCCCTATTCATGCCATTCTTTAGAGATTTCATCCTTTACTGTGGATTCCATGATCACATTTGTGCAGATATTTTCCCAAATACACATTTTTAGTTCTGAATTCAGTCCTCTGTTTCTGTGCAGTATCTCCAGTTAAATGCTGCCATCTCACTGTTCGGATGTTCTTTCTGTTATTTCAAACAAAACACTTTAGTATCAGTAAGAGTTCAAGCAGGAGCCAGATTCAAAGGGTTAATTGAGGAGATTTAATGTGTAAGCTATTTACAGAGGTGTGGGAAGGAATAAGGAAATCAACAAAGCATGATAGATACATCTGAAGACTAGCAATATTAAGAAACTCGGAATGTCCAGGGAAGAGAGTGGTTTCCAGAACCTGGAAAGAACTGAGGCTATGAAAGAACGCCTTCCTGAGAAATGCTGTGGCCATGGATAGAGCACTGCAGCCCCTGCTAAAACTGAAGTCCAACTTGGAGGGAGCAGAGAGAAAAAAATACCTGGCCTCTGTTTCTGTCGTCCTCCCACTCCCTGGGTTTCTCATTGGCCAAACCTAATAGGAATCCAGAAGACAAGGGAACATAAGTGATGTAGATCATGCAGATCAGTCTCCTCCTGGAGCCCAGAGTGGGCCAGAGAAGAGTAGAGAGTAGGTAATATTGGAGGCACAAATGGAGAATACCAGCCTGAAATCTAAAACCTAACTCATTCTCTTTCCTGAATCAGCTTCCTTTATAAATGTCCTTAATTTAATAATGATATACTGTTATACTACTGAAGAGGAACTTTTCAGAGATAATCTTGGATGGCAATTTCTAAGAATACCTTCTGGTTTCCTTCTGTCTAGCTCTTCAGTAATGAGGATGAAATTTTTGGGAATCACCAACATTTTAGGGGACACTTTAGAAAGATGAGTGAAACCTGGAGATAGAATATATGAGAGCATCAAACACTATAGAAAATCAAGTTAAACAAAACCTGAAGAGTGTTTCTTGCTTGTCTGTTTCTTGTTCATAGGGATATAAAGGATCTGGTGAAATGATGTCACATAGGATTCAAGGAATTGAGCTGATACAGTGGTGGGTTAACAAGATTGAGTAGAAGAAGGCAGTCAAAGTGTGCACATGAAATGAAGCCAGCAATCATGATTATAGAAGTGGTACAATGCATTAGATAAAAGGGGACATTGTGAATCTTTTCACCGGAAACAAGGCCGAAACAGAAATTAGGGAACAGGGAATATAAGCAGGTAGAAGTGAAGTGATCTGAATATAGAAACTGATAATAGCACCTGACACATCACAGAAAGCTATTATAGAAAAACACACAATTATGTGTATTCTTGATACAATAAGTGTATGGTTTTTGAACTTACCTGTACCCTGAAATGTGCTTGACCATCCTTCTATGTATTTCTTGGGAAGCTACTTGCACAACTATTCTAAAACTTTATTGTTCTCTTCAGACCCCTTACCCCGTCCCTGATCTTCACTCTTCTTATCAGGGCAAGAATTTCTCCAGACTTCTCACACACAAAATTAGACTCTCAGTTTAAAATTTATTCAACGCTGACTCTTTTACCTAAAAGCTCATCTAAATCTTTTCTTGTGTTCTTTTTCCTCTCTATTCTCTCTTCTGTTCTTTCTTGATAGGTACTTCTGATCTCATTTCTTGTCTCTTTTTCTAATACCTTGATCCACAAATTGATGATTTTTCTCTCCTTTATTGTCAACATTTCCCTTCATATTAGCTTATTCTTATTCATCTATAAATATGTTTAAATATCATCCATATTTAAAAAGATTTTGCAGACCCCATCTCTTTCTTTAGCTATCATTTTATCTTTTGTTTTCTCTTCTGCCAATCTTCTTGAGAAGATGTACTATGATCATTGTCACCTCAAATTCACCCCTTCATCTACCCTGATTTGGCAACATTTACTCCACTGAATATGTTCTGTTGAAAGTCATGATTGAACTCGGATCTATGACTTTAACCAGCACATCAGTCTCATCGCACTCTACTCAGGGTCTTGAATGAATGTCCTACTCTTGTCTTCTTCATAACCTATCTTCTTTCATTAAACAGTATTTTTGGTATCAAGAATACATACAAATTTGGGGTTTTCTTATAATAGCACTTAGGTGTCTAAATATTGGACTGGTGATGAAGAGATGACAATTTGTAGAGGAGGTATAAAGAAGGGGTGAGGCTGTGGGGAGTTGAAGGTACTAATGGAAATGTAGTTAAGCTCACCAGCCATGGGGTTCAGACTGGCTTAGAAAGGACGTTAGAATAGGGGGCACTGAAAAAATTGAAGAAAACAGTTTGAATGAGAGGGATAGAGGGAGATGTGGTCAAAGAGTGCATGTAAGTGATGTATTAACCTTAGAAGACTGTGGTAACAGAGAAGGCTATTTCAGGTTTCCATATTTACCAGGAGGCAGGAAGTTCTGGGTGATGGTAAATTCTAGACCATTGGAGGATTTGGTGGAGATTGAGATGAAGAGATTTAGCTTGAAATGTTTAAAAATTTGTGGTTATGTATTTGAGTGTTGAATGGGTAGGACATGAAGACTTTGACAATTCCAGGAAAGTATTAGTTGCGCAACTCAATCCAGTAGCCTGTCAAAAATAGGCTGGTAGAGGGGAGTAATTTGATAAAAATTGAGGGATTCATGGTCAGCCTTCTTTCTTGCCACCAATTCACAATAATCTCTCCATTCTTAATCCCTTTTTCACTTACATTTATTGCTACACAATTCTTTTGTGTAGGTGTCTTATATAGCCTGGCTGACAGCTATACACAATACTTATTTCCTGTTTCTTTTGTGTGTATGCTTATTGCTTCATCTTCCAAATAGATTGTAATCTTTTATTTGGGTGGGCAATTTATGTATTATGATTCTTTAAAACTCTTAACTATATGCCATGGACAGTGTCTTGATCACTGTATTTTTTGTAAAATATTTGTTGAGTAGTTCATTAAAGACCATATTCTTAAATATTTAATTCATCACAAAATCTTAAAGTGGTCTTATCTTTTAGTTGTACTTTCTTGGTTATGTAGAAGATATATTTATGACAAAATATTTACTTAGGAGCATTGACATCCTTTGTTTAACAGATTTAAGTCATTTTTATCAGTGATGCTAATTGAAAAAAATCTTTTTTAGGTAATCTATTAATTGGTATGTATTAGCAAATTTAAAATAATTGACAAAAACAGTTTTAAATTTTACATTTATAACTTTGGTTTGAAATATTAAAATTTTGATAAGACTTTTTTGGCTATGATAGTCACAAATCTTTGAGAAGGAGACAGCTGCAAATGTTGGCGGATGGAGGGAAAGTTTAAGAGTATATTCTGTTTCCTCTCTGAGACAAAAGGGAGAGAAATCTGTTAGCTCAGCAGGGGAAGGTTGTTTCACAATGTGAAAAAGCCTTTGATTTTCTCTTTTATTTGTTTTTTTACTTGGGAAGCAGCTGAAGGCTGTACTGGCAGAAATTGTGGATCCAGTGAAAGTCAAGTTTTTAAAGATAGACTAGAAACTCAACTAGGTTGGAGCCAGACACAGGATGTTTCCAGCAGAGCAAGCTATGTACACATAAGGAAAATTCTGACCCTTCATTGGGTTGTCCCAGGATTCTTCATCCCAGGAAGCTCTGCAAAGGAGAGATCACAGTCTTATAATATACTGCAGTTGATCCTGAACCCAGAAATCACGCAAGCTTAAAAAGACATTTAAAAACATCTACGTGCAGTATTCTTTTTCATCCAGCGCTTAAAGATATTACAGTGTAAATGAGCCCACTTCTGCACTAACTGCATTTCCATTTTTTTAAGTGCTTTGTTTTGAGTATGTGGAAAATAAAGACTGATTTTTAAATCCTTAGGGAGAAAATTGCTTCAAAAAGCCCATTCCATCCTTCAAGACTGTTATTATAGACCAAAACATTAAAATACCAGAGAGCTTGTGGAACAATAAAGTAAAGGTCAGTCGGCATGATACTAACTTAGTCAAAGAAAGTACTTTCCAGGTTAAAGCATTTCTGCTTTTTTCTAAAAAATGAAAATGGTAAAGAAAACAATTCATTCGCATGAGGTTTATTTGATTTTCTCTAAGAAATATTTTTTCTTTTTGCTACTTGGACTGGAAGGCCTGGAAAAAAAATCACTGTGAGCTGCTATTTGCGTTTCACAGATTGACTGATTGACTGACTAATAGCCACATCTTACTCTACCGGTGGAGAAATGAAGTGAAAAAATGAAAATGCAAGTGCCTTTGTGTGTGTGTGTGTTTGTATGTGTGTGAGTGAGTGTGTGTCTGTGTGCATGTGCACATAGTCCTGCATTCTCCTGCATAGAAGATCCAAAAGATAGCTTTGGAAAACAAGGAATGAGCTCTGTTAGTAAGAGATTATGAGATTATCTGTGTCTGGACTTTTTTTTTCTGTGATCCTTTTGAATTATTTAATAGTTTAAAAAACTGGTTTTTCTTCTGAAGCACAAAACTGCTGTTGTTATGCACAAAACATGGTGGTGTTAGGAATTCAGGCTGGAGGTTTAAAAAAATCTCTCAAACTTATCTGACTATATTAAGATGACTAAATACTGCATTTTAAATGAAAACATCAAGCATAACTTTTCACTTATTCATGCTACTAATATTCATTGAGCAACTGCTGTGTGCTTGGTAATATGCTCTGTGCTGAGGATAGAGATGAGGAAGCAAATTCTGTTTTCAAATTGCTTACAAGTTGTGTTTTCTATAACTGTTTAGAGATTTTGTTAAGGTACTTTGGGGAGTAGGGTCAAAGGTCAGGAAAGGCTTAGCTCCCTAGGATGGAAGTCGTGGCTGGAACGTAAGGTATGGCCAAGAAGACAAGCAGAGTTGGAAAATGGAGGAGTCTTGTACACATGGTAAGAGATTTGAAAGTCAAAAGCATGGATTCATGTAATCTTGGTTTTTTTCCCCATTCAAAACCTCTTTGTCATTGCCTTTCTCAAAGCAGTGCATTTACTTGTAACACTAAACCATATTTCATTTTCCTAAAGAAAAGTGAAATATGAAAAAATTCCAATTAAGATATTTACAATTGAATCTGACACCATCAAAATAATACATTAAGTGTATAGGCTTCAGGAAAACATTGTAAATTGGCTATTTCTTTTGGTGTCTGAGTATTGTCCACAGTTCAGTTATTGGTTCAGTGAAATGAATTTGCCTTGAAATCCATAAATATAAGAGGCGGACATAGTTGAGCTACATTTTATCAAAACATGTTACTGCTACCATGCTTCCATTATTCACCTCCTGAAGCATTCATGCATCTGTTTATTTAAATATAATCTTTTATTTGCATATTTTAACACTTATTTCTGTACTATTTCATTTTAATAAGAACTTTATAAACCAACGTGTTACTTGTCTGAACTTCTGAGCTTCTAGCAGGAAATACCAGGACTAGTAGTCGTATTCCTTCTTTGTTACTTATCATTGTCCCATAATGGCTTGATTATGAGTTTTAAGGACTATTTCTTTGATTGGTACATGTTCCTCTCAGCAATATTCATATGCTGGGGTGGGTGTGTGTGTGCGTGTGTGTGTGTGTGCATGTGTGTGTGTGTATGCATTTGTATTTTGCTTTTTACTTTCACTTTTCCTCCACAGGCCATTTTTAAAAAGTCTTTGGCAGAAAGCTGTACTAAGAAGTAATTAACAAACAGAGTACAAGTGATCTTTCAGGTTATTTTCTGTAACTGGCCAAGGAGTCTCAACCTGATTCTCGGAGATTCTAGGTGACTGACCTTTGTTTTCTGGTCTCATTGCTGAATGCAGAAAGATCATTGGACCAAGCTTTATTAGCAAATAAAGTCTGATGGAGGAATGTGCTTATTTCTGAGTGTTGTGCTTTCTCTATTCTCCAATGTGATGCAGTAAATATACAACCTCAAGATTTGTGAGGATCACCTGGCCTCGATGAGGGGACCCCCCCCCGACACACACACATCCTCAGACAACACAGAAGCATTTGGTCTCATTACATGTACATACAACCCAGGCAAGCAGTTAAGTTTTCAGAAGGCTCCTCTTTAGACGGATCATGCAATGCATTATCCAAGCAGGACACTTTTGAGAGACAAGGGAGACACTAGTGATAATTATACAGGGATAATAGGTATAAACTAGGATTGTCTTGTGTGACCTGCAATATCCAGTTATTCTAGACTCTGATACAACACTCACTCACTCACTCTCTGACATGCATCCTTCTCAGCTATATGTTCCCTTGTGAGCATTTTGGGGCACAAGTGCTTGCATCTCTGCCTTTCCTGAAAAATGTTGCTGATTTCTCATTTTTATATCCTTCCTATGGTGACTTATTTCTGTATCCTTTAGATCAGTAGACCTTTTCTGTGTCTGCCTTTTTTTCTGTTGATATAAGTTTGCCATTGATATTTCTGAAAATGGGAGTGGACAGATTTAATATTCATGTAATGCATATAAATACAAAGGATTCTGATCATGGTCAAGTTGCTTAACCTCTGCCTGACTTAGTTCATTTGTGAAATTGAATGATAATAGTAATGGTCTCAGATCTATTATATTTATTAGTATGTAAGTATATTAACTATACTTAGAGTTCTTTTGATAATTAATGGAGTTAATGTATTGAATAACTTTGAACAGTGTCTATCATGTGCAATGCTTGGAATAATAATAATAACAGTTATTCTTACCCAGTGCCTCATTGCTTCACCTACAGTCCTAGACTCTGTGTGCTTTTACTGGATCTACTTAGGAGGACTTGTTTGTAACTAATGCTTATTTTTTCATATCCTCTGATCTTCTCAGTTATGTTAACACTGTATTGAATACACAGTTTTCTCTCCAACTAGATTTGTTATCTTTGGGATGTGTTGCTTTTTTATTTCCTTATGGTTCAACTTCACAAACAACACAAGCTTAGGGAAGCCAGGAAGAAAACACCCAGATTCATTAGGGTGACCTGCTGTCTGTCTCTGCAGCTGATGGTCATATGACTTTTCTTCTCATCTCTTTCAGAGGGACACAAAAGAGAAAGAAAACAGCGTCACCATGCTTGCTGGAGCAACAACAGCAACACCGGGTGCATTGTAGGTACTTGACATAACATTTGTTGAATTAAACTGAGCTAAATCTATCTTAGAAATAGCCCTAACAAATTCCACAGTATTTTCCTTTGACTAGAGGTAATTATGTAGTTTTTTGTGATCATATAATGATGATTTTGATGTTGTTGAGAGATGCCCATGACCTGTGGCAGTGTATTGTTAATGAAATTGATGCCAGATATCTTTGTTTTCTGGCTTCACTTTTCTTTTGTCAGACAAAAAATAAGCGTAAGCCAAAAATTTCAGTGGAATTATTAACCATAATATTTATACTCCCAGAGTGTATACACAATAACATTTGACACTAAATGCAATTAGGAAATTTTTTTTTGAATGTTTGGTTTTATGTGAAGTTAGAAATGTGCAAGTTCCATCAGTAAAAATGGTTAAATGACTGTTTAGGTTAAACATTAAGCTAAACACTGCTGGAATAAAAAAGACAACACATGGGCCCAACTATTGGCATAGTGTTTTAAGATGTCCATTAACCATGTAAGTGAAGATGGAAGATGTCAAGTGGGCAGTTAAATCAACAAGCCCAGAGGTCATGTGTGAGGTCCAGGCTCAGGACATAAGTTTGGAAGTGTTGACTTATAGATGACATTTAAAGCCTTGAGACCTGATGAGCTCACCAAGGGAGAGAGTCTAGATTACAAATGAGAAGCATCTAGGCCTGAACTCTTGAGTGCTGCAATATTAGGATACAAAATTCCTTCATAGTCCAAGGGATGGGACTCCCTGCCAATGTCATTCATGTGAGGTCTCAAGGCCAAACTAATTAAATTTGAAAGTATAATGTTATACTGTCTATAATTTACTTTAAGATATGTTAGCAGATACATGGTAAACTATACATCTGTTATTTAATTATGATCTACAGTCAAGGGTGGTTACTTGCTTTTGAACTGTAGTAATCAGGAATATACACTTTGGGGGCAATCAGCATTTGAAAGACTCATGAAGGCTCACACTTTAAAAGTAGTTAGCTGTCTGAATTTTCCATCAGCCCCACATGTGCCATGCAGCCAATGGAGAACAGAAATTTACCATTACTGAAGGTTTGTTAATGAAATGAGTACTGTTCAAGGTACGTAGATTCACTAGAAATATACAAACAATCCCACTCTTTATGAATCAGATAAAATAATCTATTGATTACAATAGCTTATATCCTTCAGAAAGACGTATCCTAGGCTTAGAATTTTTGTCTGATCTGTGTTCAGAGACTTTGGAGGATTCTGTCATCTGACGCTTGGTTAGTAGTTTTAACTGAATCTTGCTGCTAGAATTATTGCTGCACCTGCCTTGACTGTATGTTCATGTAGTCTATTTTTAGAGCACTTAGAAGGACAGAGAATGGAGACTTCATCAAGTTATTGAGTGTATTGTATAACATTTTGTGTTTGCTTGATAAATATTTGTATGAGTGGCAGAATGTAGTCAGATACTGTCTTTAGTCAAATACTGGCTCTCATTATGATATACAACTTAGTAGCAAAGAGTGTGTATGTATGCACAGACACTGACGTGTCCCTTCAACCACCTTTAACTATTGGAGACTATACTGGTATCTATCAAAAAAACCTGCTGATTATGGTAACAGTATGTAATTAACTGTAGGTTAGTTTGAAATATGACACTACTTGAACATCTAGTGTGATAGAGTGATTCAAATTTATTACAGCAGTTTTTAAGGGGAATAAAACACCCAAAATAGCTATGGTGTATAGAGATGGGGAAATATAACTAAAAACAAAATCTCCCAACAGAGAAATCCCTTCCACAAAGATAATAGGGAAAGAAAACACTTTTATTATTGAATAGACATTAATCCAGAATGTGATGTATATCACAGGTAATCGGCAAAGACAGGAAGGAATCTCACCCTTTTCTATAGTCAAGTAGATAAGACCCATTACATACATCATCTCAAGATAAGCAATAACTAGTCTTCAAGTAAGAAGACTTCATGGCACAATTTGTCACATATAGTTCATCCTAACTTTACCTGGTAGTTGGAATGTTAGCTAATTTGCTCTGTCAACAGGCAAACATGTTTCTTATGACAGGAAAAAATTTTGCAACTTGGAGCAAGGTATCCACTGCAGCTAGGCTCCTCTCACAGACATTGGGAGATAGAGGCGCTATCTCCCCTGACATTTCATTTCAAAGAGATGGATCTCAGGTCCTTGAGAAAGACACTCCCAGGTCTTAAAGCTGATAAAAGGCCTATTTAGCTTTCAAAAGGATTTATATAAGGAGAGAGGGAAAAAGTACTTAAAAGCACAAGATTTCTAATGTAAATGCTCAAAGAAAAAGGAGGGGAGGAAATCTGCTTCCCTTATTTTCAACAGGGAGAACTAAGCCTCTTATTTTTCGTTTGTATGTGTCCTGTTACAATAGAAAGAGTTAGGACTTTATTTGAAAATCAGTTAAGTACTGCATATTTCAAAAGAAAGCTGTTTGGTGTCAGGAGGAATGGGGGTTATGAAAGACTACATACCTGGGGGAGGTGATTGCAAGGAACTGAAGATTGGTTAGGATTTAGAAATGTGTAAATTAGAACAAAGACCTTTCAGGGATGATGAGTACAGCTGATCTTGCTTTCCTGCTGGAAGAAGCTAGTGTGTCTAGACGGGGTGGCTCAGGTTTCTGTTGTTCTTAGCTGTGGCAAGGCCACCTGGGTGGAGGAAGATCATCATTTCCAAGTTTAAGAGGAAGTGTTGTGACTATAAACTGGAGAAGCCTCAGAGCAAATCACCTGAAGAAGACATCAGGAGCCAAGTTCGGTACGATACCATGTAAAAGATATTAGCTGGGAATAGTAAGTAGGGAGGCATAAACAAGAGATTAAGAACTGGAAGATATCCTGGAGACATGTTAACATGTCAGCTCTGTTTAAAGAAGCTGAGGAAGGACAGGCATAAATTGTATAACCAAAAGCATAACATGAGCATTCTGTGGGGCCAAGAAAACCAGTTTAGTTTGGATAAAATATTATACAGGACTCATGAGAGAAGAAGTTTGTTTGCCCTAACTCATTCCAGAAATATCTTTCAGGGGGCTTACGCAGAGTAAACAAATAATAAATTACAGAAAATAAAGAGCGTGATAGAAAATAGAAATAGAAATTTTTAAAGGACCAGGAAAAAAGAAATATTTAGAGCACAGGGAAAACTTGTATTGATATAACTGATCCGCAGTTTTGTCTGAGCAGCATAATAGTCATGATAATGATTGAAAAGGATATTGTCATTTGTGTAACTTCTATTAAAACAAAGGAAATTTACCAGAGGAAACGATACTTTAACACAAAGTTAAAAAAAAAAATTACATGCAGCTTTTTAGAAAAGGTCTAAATATGTCAACAATATTCTGACAGCTAAAGCAGTGAAAAGCAGTCCAGTAAATAATTTTGATAGGTTGACTTGAAGTGTGCATAAATTGAAAAGGTTAGGTAGCTTATGATTTGATCATAGAGGACTATGATTAACAGGTTAAGCAAGGTGTTTGAACTTTATCTAATTGGCAATAGGAAACTATGAAAACTTTTTGAATAGAGTGAATGACATGACATCATTAGTAAAGACAGATGAAGCAATGAGTTCAAGATAGTTTAGGAAGAGGAGGAAATGTAAGGCCAGGACTTTTTAAGGACTGTGTTTTTATCTAGTTGTGAGATAATAAAAGAGTATGTTAAGAATGGAAACAAAGGGAAAAATGTAAGAGATATTATTGAAGAAAAGTCTACAGAACTTGGCTACCCATTCAATATAGAGAGGGAAGCATTTGTAAAATAATAGATTGCAGTTTTGAACAAAGAGAATAAGTTAATAATTATTCAAATTAGAGGGCATAGGAAACAGAGGAGAAATAATAGATTTTGTGGAGGAGGAAATATTAGTTTTGGACATAACTCTGTGGCGTTTGTTGATAACTCCAAGGTGAAGATGATTCGGTTAAGAAATTGGGGATGCAGACGGAAGCTCAGACACTGGGGCTGGACATACAGCTGGTTATGAAGTTATAGATAAAGATGTGATAGTGGGAGTCATTTTATTAGACAGTAGATATTATGCTAAACTCTCTGGAAAATTTTAGGACTATCAAGTCTAAAAATCAGAACTTAAATTTGATGTCTAGAAAATATATATTTTCTACAGGTCTCTAAATAATTAGTTATGTATTGTTATGAATAACCACATAGTAGGAATCTGAATAAGTATTATTGAAAGTAGGAGCATGCATTGTTTTGTGAGAAAAGAAAGGTATTAACCATTTAGAAGTACAGAATATCAGTATTTTCCTATGAAGACACTGACACCTCAGTATGTTTGAAAGTCTTCTCTCTATTGGGATTGAAACATTGACACAGGAATATCTGTGAGAGCTATCACAGGAGCTGACATTGAATACTGTCACCATGAAATATGGCAAAAATATTTCTGTCCAAATGTAAGTCTATTTTTTTGCTCATGTTCCTACCTGATAGAGATTCTTTCAGATAAAGGGAGTAGAATATCTCCATTCCAATCATTCTGTTGTCGGATAGCAAATAAGGATCACTTTGGACAGAGCTTGCAAATACAAACAAGTGAAGGTAACAAGTAAAGATAACAGCTGCCATTTTTAAGAGTATGTGGAAGGGAAAGACTATACTATGTAATCACAAATGCCAAGATTTACTAAACCAAATGGTCTTACTTAGTACTCACTCAAAGCAGAGATCACACAGAACTCTTTAAGATGCCTCAGGTAATCACCCATCTTCCATTTTGCCATTCCTGGTCTCAGGGCCTTTGCCTGCAATGTAGTTTCCACTTTCTGTCCTGAAATTCCTTCAACTCTGTTTCTCATCCTGACTTTTTCTTTGCATGTAATCATGGTCCCATTTGCCTGATGCCCATCCTCCTAGGGCTACTGTGTAACCTATTCATGGCCAGATTACTACATCCTCTACTTGTCCAAGACAGAAGTTTACTCAAGACTAATACTTTTCTGTAATTTGCAACAAGGGCACTTAAATCGTCTTATCTCAAGGACTTGATAGACATAGTACTAGAGAGCAACTGGAGTTGAAGAGCAGGTAGAGAGAAGGATGAGTCTTATGAATCTGTATTTTGTACAGATAACACATATTGCCATATTGTTGTTGTTGTTGTTGTTGTTGTTGTTGTTGTTTTTAATCTAGGCCAGGCTTCAGCTGGTTGCTGAGCCCGTAAAAATCTGAGTCCTTAAAGTGAACATAAAATGACAGCGGTAACTGCTAGGCTGTTTCCAAATCATTACCAGAAAGATGACTGGCTGCATTTGGGATGAATAGAAAATAGATCTGTTTGTATATTATTTGATGCCAGAAATTCAGGGCTTATATTAAACTACACCTTAACTCAAGATTACTAAACAGTATTGAAAGGTAAACAAAGTTACTATTAGAACTCTTGGTATTTCTAATAGTTTTGAAGAAGTTCTATTGTCAATGTGCAATAAAATGTATCTACTTACTACATTATTATTCTTTTATTCTTTAAAAAGTAAAAGCAAAAACCTTTGTTTTCTACAAAAATCAGAGTTGGAAACCACTGTAGGTCTCATAACATGTGGATACTTGAATTTGGTAGATATGGTTTGATGATTACATTAGAGTAAATCAGGGAGGTTGGGGCCCTTATATGTCTTTTAAATAGGCTATTTCTGTCAGGGTATTCTCCATGCTGTTATATGCACATGCAAGTTCTATTAATTGATCTACTATTCTTTGAGTCTTTATCTTCATTTGTATTGTCTTTGCCATGAATTCAGTTTTAGGGTGAACTGTGCTTGTCTCAGAAAAAAAAAATTGGGCATTTCTTTTGAAGGAAATTTAATTCTAACACTTATCTATGAGAAAGAAGTTAGCATTTGCCTCATTTTATTGATGAAGAAACTGAAACTAAATATGTGCAACTTCTTCAAAGTTACCTAGCTGGGAGGTGGTAGAGACAGGATTCAAGCCTTGGTCTGACTGACTCTACATCATGTTGTCTATGAACAATTAAGATTTTTTGGTTGAAGTCTTCCTGCATCTTATTCCAAATAAAGCATTAGCTATTAATCTTCCTTCTAACACAGTAAACGTGGCAGATCTTGGCTTTGTACTTAATCTCTGTTGTCATCTGATCTTGCTTCTGTCCTGCCCCATTTCCACTAAGCTTTGAATTTTTCAGTTCATCTGTTTGGTTGTAATTTCCAATTGCTCAGTACTGCTGAAGGAAAATGGCACATAAACAATCCTGACATCAAGTATACTTAAAATTTATTATAATGATATGAAAAGATATTTCATTATTTCTTTGTTTGTTTTACAGTGTTTTTCACCTGGGTAACATGGTGGTAAAGAATTCCTCAAGAGTGCCCAAAAAACAATGAAGCCATGTTGTGTGACTACAGTGCCAAAGCAATTAACTAAAAGCTAAAAATGTCAATCATGCCTTTCTTTTTATCCCCAACTCAAGTCCCCAGACTAGTTGGAATGACTTTTTCAATTAATCTGTTTGTTGATTTTTCTTTGTATAGGCAGTTCAATAGTCAAATATCATTTTCCTTTTCATATCACTTATTAATTAAAAAGTGGTTCTTTGTTTTTTGAAGCCAATGCCTAGTTTGTCAGAAACTGCTTTCTTTAATTTTTCTAGATACATAATTACCATGAGAAACAAAGCTATCATGCAAATTACATTTAATCCCTTTAAGTCCTAACAAGCACATCAGTATTTTACATCTAAGGAAAAGTTCAGACTCAGAAGCCAGCTACAAAGATTTTATCTCATCTGTTTAGGCAAATGCTCTACATAGTGAGATTATTTTATAAGTAGGATTTTGGAAAGTCATGGAATGGTCTTGTTTTTCTTTTAATTCTCAGGATAAATACTATTAATGCTATTGCTATAATATATGTAATTTTGTTTTTGAGTTGGACCTAAAAAAGATTGAGTGGTAAAGAGGTGCTGACGTTGGTGCAAACGTAATGTATGATAGCTTTTAACAACCAACAGTCCTGAAAAATATTCCATCAATAGAGCCTTAAAATAAATGTGTGTGTGAGAGTGTGTGTGAATGTGTGTGTTTTGCCTTGTGTGGAAAAAGCTTTAGCCAAAGCAGAGTGATTAATCCAGAATCTCCTGCTTTCTTTGAGCCTCTTGTTTGCCTGGCAACAGTTCAAAAGCAAAAGATGCTAAACATCAACCTGGCTTCATGAGATGAGATGTTAACCCCTGTTACTGCTCCTATACCTGAGATCATAGCTTTTCAAAATCACCACAGCATTTGACTAAACCAGAGTAATATTAAGAAAATATTAGAATTTGAAGATTTTAACTAGAAAGTTTAGAAGTCATGAGGGTTTGAGACTCAATTATAATTTGTATTATAAAATGGCAGAAGATATTGGTTTATTATAAACTGACTTTATTAGTAATTAGGATAAATGTTCTTTTCAACTAAGGTAGTTTGATTTAAATTAGAAATTATACAGAATTGGTAGCCCACAGCGAAAAAGAATACGACAATGAATATACGTATGTTCATGTATAACTGAAAAATTGTGTTCTACACTGGAAATTGACACAACATTGTAAACTGACTATAACTCAATAAAAAAAGTAATAATAATAAAAAATTAATTAATTTAAAAAAAGAAATTATACAGAATTGACCTAATCTTATGAATGAAGGATAGAATTGTATTGTGATTATGAGTAAAATATGGACATATATACTTCAGTTCCACAATTCTTCTCAGCAAGCAGAAATGATTTGGATGGTTACTTCTAGGAATAGCATATTTTATTCAAGAATTGCTTTTTGTCCATGATATTCTGCAATACCATACCTACAATGAATTTAAAATGTAAAGATTAACTGAAACCATTAAAAATGGATGAACAAGTTAACAGCAATGGCCAAATGCTTTCAAAACATGATACATATACGTAATTAATCTGATACTACTTTCTGTGGGCATATAGAGGAAGAAAAGCAGTAAACATTTGGTTAAGAAAAAAAGATTGACTATTAATTTTCCATTCCTATTGCTGTGGAACTCTACATAGCCCAGAAACACTCCACAGACTCCTTGCTGTATAGAGAAGAAACTACAGGTAATCCTTCTATAGTGGATGATTGTTTATGGCCAGCCACTATCTTTGAACATTCTCCTTACATCTCATTACTTTCTCATGTGAGTCCCACTTTCTGAAATTGCACATCCTCAGATGCCCTTGCATGTAGGGTAGAGGTAGCTGACAGGTGTTTTGCAGATCAGATGTGGACACAGAGATTAGCAACATTACGAAGTGGCCTTGTGTGGGGAGATAGTGTTTTGACAAGTGTGATGATGAAGGTACACAGTTCCCTGGGTGGTGGTAGCAGATGTCTTAAAGTTCAATCCCAGATGTGAGTACTGCTGACTGGGTCAGGGATACTTCAGGCAGAGGTGTCGTGCATGTGTGTGGGCATGGTGTGTCATGCATATGTGTAGGGATAATTTCAGACCTGAGTTCACCAACTCTCTCAGGGATTCTATGAGCTCCCTAATGTCCTTTAATAAATATATATATTTTTTTGGAATGGAAACTAGCTATATTGGATTTTCTTTACAACTAGGACTAGAATACATACTCTTTCCTCAACCCTAACCACTGCCAATAGAACTTCCTCTGGAAGTTATGAATTCCTTTATTGCATCTCAGCTCACTCAGATTTTATGTATATTATAGCATGTCTTAGGTCAAAATTCCCAGGAATCAGACTCTGAGATGGAGATTAGCATTCAGGATGGAGTTCAGACTCTCTATCTGAGATGAAGATTAGAATGCAGGATGTTTATTAGTGAGTATTCTGAGAATTAATACCTATGCAAGCAAAGGGAAGGAAGCAGGATTGAGGGAGATATGAGGCTGTGACGTAGTTTCAAAGAAGGCTCTAGTGAGCTTCATGGAAAGAAGTGAAACTGAAATGGCCCTCTGAATGGTCCTCCATGTCTATCAGCCATGGGATATGAGCTGCCCTGGAAAGGTGATTCTGTTCATCTAGAGTGATTGTGAAGAGGATTGAGATGGCTGAGGAATCCCAGCAGTTGGAAGCATACACCCTTCAGGACACAGCATTCATTTTGAAGCTCATAGGTTTTATTATTGTTGTTTCCTTCTATATTTGTTGCTCCTTAAGACTAGGGGCTCTCAATCTCATGGAAGTCTTCTCAGAGTGTTAAAGCTTATAATGCTTAAGCACGTGAGCTCTAAGTCAAGCTGCCAGGGTTTTAGTCATGGTTCTAACACCTACTTGCTGTGTGACCTTGGCAAGAATTTCAAACCTCTGTTTCTCATATGTATAACTTTTTTTAAATGTGTAAAATGGAGATAATATTTTCTTACTCATAGAGTTATTGTGAGTGAATCTATATAAAGGGCATATTTTTTTGGAATGACATAAACATTCAATAATGTTAGCTAAAATTAACTACTAAATACCTAGCATTTGAAAGTGTGCCTAGCACATATTAGGTATTTGATTTTCACTTTATTGGATGAGTATGTTATTAGAAGTTAGACAGTGGAATGCAGAGTTTATGGCTGCATATGCAGCGTGATTTAAAGACACTGATAGCCTTACCTGTTCTCAGACATTTCTCCCTTTAGGAGAAGTATTTGTTGAAGTGAAAAAAAATTACTAGAATTGAAGTGACTATATTTGATTTTTACAGTATCTTATCATCTTAGCCAGAAGTTAGTCATAATATAGTCTCAGGCACCTGAGCTAATAGGACAGTTTTGATAGAGTAAGTAAAAATAGAAAAAAAGAAAATGTGTAGAGAAAGAAGTATGGTTTTAAGAGAACCAGCCTGTCATGAAGATACAGAAGCCTGAGGGGAAATGTACATAGCAGGAGGAGGCAGCAGTGTTGGTCAAAGACCTGCTATCAGACCAGAACTCCCCGAGGGTAGTATGCATGGTGCTTGTCACTTTCTGCATTGTAAAGAAACAACTAGCACGTTTTCTAGGGCTGGAGAGGAAGCATTTTAGAATTCTCCAGGTATGTACTCTCTAAATACTCTTTGCTCCCTATTTAGAAAATGAATTATAAAATCCCTTTGGCGGGACACTAATCGAAATGAAGAGGGTGGCCTGCGTTTCTTTTTCTTTTTTAGAGCCACAAACCACTGGTGATTTTCTCCAGGACCTTTTTAGGGGTACAGGGGCAGTCTTCTCTGATAAGACTCAGTAAGATAACATTTTACAGCTCTTTTTTGCTTCCCTTTTCAAACTTGATGGAAAATGTGAAATATTCATATTGCTCACGGAACAAACAGATTCATGGCTATACCTTGTGATGCTATTATGCTTCTAACAGAGAAAAATGAGTTCCTCTGGGACTCTGGGGCACTGTATTAGGACATGGGGAAGGTTCGGTACAATATGGTGACATGAGAGAGTGTCTTTCTGAACAGGCACTGTGCTTGTGATATTTTCCTCTCAGCTTTCTGAGAATTTTCATCACCTCAAACAAAGGAAAATTAAGCACATGAGGAAAACAAAGTATTTTGTTCTTGTTTTCTAATCTAATAATCATTTAAGCACCTGCAGGATCCTAGTACTATGCAAGATGTTCCACTTAGGACATGCTCTTTTAGAAATGTGAGTAGTTATTAAGACTAAAAACATCTAAGAAAGTGAAAAGTTCTCAGTAGAAAAATATGAGCTAATATTTACTTAGCACTTGCACTGTGTCTGACTCTGAGATAAACATATTACACGTGATCTCATTTAATCCTCACAGTTGCCCTATGGGGTAGATGTTAGCTTCATGTTACAGAGGAATGAATTGTAGATTAATGATATGAAACAGTTGTTTGAGCTCATGTGGCCTCCACATCCCTTTATCACTAACTATGTTGTCTCAGTGACTTGCTTAGAAGCAGCTCTAAATTTTTCCAACTATTGGCCAGTACACTGAGACATTTCTGATGATGATGATTCCAGAAAAGGAGTACTTAAAGAATTCAAAATAAGTTATAACAGAGCAGGAACAAGAAATTTACTTTCTGGAAATAAGGCAGTTTAGAATCTTTCAGAATGTGGACCAAGAAGGACTTCTCAATGGAGACCATCTACCCTTCTTTCTGGGTTTCTTAAGAATTGCCCATAAATGTCCCATATCAGAATCATATACAATGTCTGTTAAAAGTATAGATTTCTTATTACATGTAATTATATTTCAGTAAAACTAGGAAAAAGTAAAGAAGAAATACAAGATAGGTTTTAGAAAATAAATACAGATCCTGGGGGAGGGGATAGCTCAGGGGTAGAGTGTGTGCTCAGCATGCACAAGGTCCTGGGTTCAATCCCCTGTACCTCCATTAAAGTAAAGAAATAAAAACCTAATAACTCTCCCCCTCCAAAAGAATAAAAAATAAATAAAAATAAAAGTGTGAAATCTTAAAAAAAAAGCTCAAAAACTTAAAAAAAAAAATACAGATTCTTAAGTCTCACAATAGACCTCTAGTCAGAATTTAGGGAAACAGAGGTGGAAATTTACATCGATGACAAGCACCTCAAATGATTCCTAGGTCCACTAACTTTGAGAAACACTGTTTTTGGTCCTGGACCCTGAGGAGAGGTAGGGCACTTCACAGCATCTATGAGAAAAGAAAGACAGTGTGGTCTTTGATTAATGGCCTGGAGAAAGAGAATAAGAAACGTATCTAAAAATACTAGCTTAGAATTGGAAAGGTTGATGGGTGAGAACAATAAGTTATTAAAAACCAAGAATAATTTAAGAACTAATTTTACAGATAATTGATAATGAAATGATCTGGTAATAGTGCAAGTAGAGTACATAAGGGTGAGTTTTGAAGAAGCTATAATTAAGAGGATTAAGGAGACCAGCCAAAAAAGAATTAAAGAATTCAAGATAAATTATAATGGTGCAGGAACAAAAAGCTTACTTCTTGGAGATAAGGCAGTCTTGGGAAAGAGGCATTAGATATTAGATTTGTTTGAAAATCTGTAATAGAGATTAGAAGAACGACGCTTTGGCCTTATAGAAAAATTTTCATAGATGAAATCTTTCTTGGGAGGTTTTTATGTTACGTGGATTGAGAGGTTCTCTTTTGCTTTGTATAATAACAGTAAACATGTATTTTTTTATGCTGGACATTATTTTCCAGTGTTTAACTAAAAACATTGATAGCACTTCTATTGAATATACCGGAATTGTAACTTCTCATGCAAAAAGCATGATTTATATGTAATATACAACGTAAAAAATAGAAATTACGTTATTCTGATGGAGCAACAGCATTGCTTAGTATTCACTGAATAATTGGTTACATTCAATATATCAAATAGCTTGATTAAAATATATAAGATGATAATAACTTACATAGTGTTATGTATTGCTTCCCAGAAGTTTGAAACACTTTTCTCTTATCTAAACAATAATCTCTGAATTGGAAATCAATATTTATGAATAATAATAAATCTATAAATATATTTGTAGATTTTATACTTTAGTCCACTAATTTATTTTCATACCAATACCTGTTACTTGTGTTTACTGATTTTAGAGTAAACTGTGCATTCTGAAAATGCAAGTTGTTTTCCTCCACAAGTCTGATTATTCTTTTTTTTAACTGAAAATTTGAGGATAATTATAGATTCACATATTGTTGTAAGAAATAATATAGGGGGACTTCTTGCGGACTTTGTCTAGTTTTTCCCAATGGTAACATATTGAAAAATTATAGTAGACAGTCGCACCAGGATATTGATGTTGATATAATTCACCGATCTTATCAGATTTCCCTTGTTTTATTTGCACTGTGTTTGTGTATTTAGTTCTAAACAATTTTATCACATGTGTAGGTTTGTGTATCCATCACCACAGTAAAGATCCTGAACAGTTCTATCTCTACATGCCCCGTTTTGTTGTTTTTTTATAAACACACCCTCCTCCCTTCTGTTGTTCTTTATATATTTTAAACTATTCTCAGTCATTAATATTTCTATGTGAAGCTGAAGATCATTTTGAGCAAATCTGAACCCACAACTCGCACAAAGTGGGGACTGACTGTAATTGCTTTAAACATTAAAAGAAATATTAATTTCAGGAGAATTAATAGATTGTGCTCTTAATCTTTCCATCCAGTGTCAATGCCTACGCAGCCGAAGACCACTGGAAACAACCTGTTGTTGAGCAAGTTGGGTTTTTTGTTCTTTTCGACAAAGGAGAACACACATCATGGGGCACCATAGAGTGTCTCAGAGTGTTGTAAAGGCTCTATTACAGGATTTAGGCTTGTGTCGAATGATTTTGGAGAGGATTCAAGGAAACTGGGCTTTGTTCTGGATTGGATCCTGTAAGGAAGCAGGGGCAATTCTGCAGTTGGAGGTAATAGTAGATCTCATCTGGAAGGCAGGAGGTATGAAGTGAGGCTAGAGCTGTAATTGGTAAAGAAGCCAGGCACTCATTAACCAGAAGGGAGAATGTGTGATTTTGTTTGGACAATATTCATGTTTTGTCTATGTTCAGACATGGTTAGGTAGTACTTTTATTTTTGTATTCATTCATCATGGAGGTAGAGTGGCCTTGTCGGATGGTGTTACTCTCCGAAATTGGGTATCTTTGACAAGAGAACATGTGGGGGCCAGGTAAGCTCCCAGGCACCCCAGGGGTGCTTTTTCTTTCTCACCAGGAATATAGTATGACTTTCCATTTGTTCAAATAATTTTTTATTTCTTTTAATACTATTTTATAGTTTTCTTTATATTATTCTTCCTTGCTGTATTTTGTTATTAAATATCTTTTTGATTTTGTCACTATCAAAAAGATTTAACCTGTGTTTTCATTTATTAGTATTTATTTCTAGAATGGAGAAAGCTATTTGGTTTTGCATATTTGTTGTATCTTTTTTTTACCTTAGCAAAGTATTTTATTAATTTTGTTTGAAAATCTCATATCTTGGATTTTTTTACTATCCAAATAAGATAATGTTGTCTCTTTTCTGGTGCTTATGGTAGTTATTTAATTTTATTTTATATTTGCTTTCCTTAAAAGTTTCAAGGCAGTATATATTTAATATTGTAATAGCATTCATCCCTGTCTAATGGAAAAGATTTTAGTGTGTGTTTATTTATTACAATGCATACTATTGGGAAGTGATAAGATGACCTTTATTGTTTTTACATATTTTGTTTCTGGTAATATTTTATTTAGTGTTTTATTGGAAATGACTTCTGAACTTTATCAAATATCTTTTAATCATCTATTGATATAATCATTTTTCTTTTATTAATATGTAGAAATAATGGACTTTCTCTTGCATTCCTGGAATAAACCATTAGTTATATATTTTTATTTTGATTTGTTTCTGGATTATACTTGCTAATACTTTGTACAATGTGTTATATCTCTTACTTTTAGACTGACAAGAAAAATACTAATAAGTATTTTAAAAAATAGCAAAGCTCTTTGCCTAAATGCTCAACAAACATGAGGAAATAATGTTCAAATATAGTAGTCAGAGAAAAATTCACACATGCACACACACACACAACCAAACACAGGAAACAAGATACTACATTATATTCATAGACCTGTAAAAAAAATCTATATTTTTCATCGCTGGAGAGTGATGTGAAGTGATGTGAAGAAGAGTTAACTCTTTCACACTCTAGGAAAGTGAGCATTCAAAACTTAAATTCAATACTGTTTGAGATAGTAATTTGTCAGTATCTGTTAAAATAAAGATACATATACCTTTGTTTACCAGTTTTATTCACAGGAGTCTATTATGTAGGTCAACAAAACATCACTACTTAATAAAGTATGTGAAGATATCTTGAATAAAAGAAAAGGAAAGAAAAATAGTGGAAACAAGAGAATGCCTATCAATAGGGAAATGACTCTATAAACTAAGGGGACTCACACCATGGAACATTATGCTGCCATTAAAAATAATGACTTAGTTCTCTCCTAGTTAACCTGTAGGGAGTTCCATGATACATTAAAGAGTGACAAAAAGAAGATACAGAAAGATTATAGATATTATCTCAATTATTATAAAAACAATAGCAAAATTTGTGTATGGTTATGTGCACATATTATATACTATCTTTTATACATCTTACATATTCTATGAAAATTATTTAAAATCTTTCTTTACTATAAAATATTGTTTTCTTGCATATTCAGATGTAATGTTTTCTTTCCATGTGGATACAAAATTCAGTTATTTTATCTGAAAATATACAATAGCTTTTAATGTATCTAGTATCTGTATACTTCTACATAAATGATCTTAAAAGTAGGAACAAATAAAATAAAAACCTAAAGGGCCTTGGCCTTTAGAATAATAATTAGGTAGCAAAATTCCAAAAAAATTATATTACTATTTTATGTCTCTATGTCCCAAGATTCAAAATATGAACAATTTTAATACTTCAAGATAGAATTTAAGTTCTGTGACTCAACATTAAAAAGCAAGTTTAACTTTGAATAAAGCTTTCTATAAAAATGCAAACTATATCTCAATATACTAATATATATCCAAAATTGAAGATCAAGTGAAGTAAGCAGAAGTGATACTATATAACATGCCTTTTAAGGTGATTTATTACAGTAAAAGATATGGGAACAATGAAAAGGTGAATTGTGGGAGGAACTCTTCTTCAGTCTCATTTCTATCACAGCTGGAGGTGCATAGTTTCCTTGTTCTTATAAAGGAATTACTGCCACATGGTGAGCTCCTGCAACAGAAGTTAAATATGAATTGGCTTTGCTTCTTAAATGTTAATAATCCAATCATATATGTAAAAGGAATTTAGTAATGCATAGTATAATTTAAAAATTCAGAGCTCTAAGAGCTTGAGATTTTCCTGGAGATTTACTCAGATGCTATCATCTTTGTGTGATGACAATCCTTCTGAAAGAGTGTTTATATTGATAGTGAAAATCTAAAGTGAAATATTTATATCTGTTAGCTAATTGGTTGTTTAAATCTGTGTGATCTAAAAGAGCTAACTGATTTTTTAAAAATAAACAGTACATTTTGATACAGTGGATATTAGGCTTGCTTTCTTTCTTTCCCTTCCTTTCTTCCTTCTTTCCTTCCTTCCTCCCTCCCTCCCTTCTTTCCTCCCTCCCTTTCTTTCTTTCTCTCTCTTTCTTTTTTTTCTCATTCTGCCATTAAATGCTGTATAGACATAGACTGAGGAGAGGTAGCATTTGCTTCCCTCCTAGGTTCTTATAGGAAAATCTTTCAAAACTTAATTTCTGTTATGTTTATGCAAATTTGCTAAACCTAAAGAAAATCAAGCAATGTTTTGGGGAGGGGAAGTAAGTTTAAATAATACTTATAAATATTTGCTTGATACCTATAAATATTTGTCCAGTCCACATCAACTGGTAGTCTGCTATCACTAAGTACAGTTTAAAACTGTTTCTGTCAATTAGTTCCTGAAGATGTCAGTGGGATATGTAGTGTAGGAGAAAAAAGGGAAAAGGTTAGGTATTTTTAAGAAAGGCATAAGAAAAAAATACATAGAAAAATTAATCTTTTTTTCTGCTTTAGATACTCTTTTCTTTAACAAATATTTATTGAATACCAGGGACTCTTCCAGGTGCTGTAGATTCAGCTGCAGTCAAAGAGAAAATGTCCGTGGAGCTTACTTCCTACTTGAGATCTTCCCAGTAAAGAATAGAAACAACCCTTAGAAATGATCCTTAATGTGTTTCCAGAAAGAATATTATCTCATGAGAAATAAAAACTTCCCAACAAAATAATGCACCACTGAAATTTCATTGTCATCAATGCTTTAAATATCTAATATCAGAAAGGAATATGTAGTAGAATTGAGGAAGAAAATTGTGTCTAGCAATCCATTGTTTAATATACACTCTTACAGACTATTGAAAGACATCCCTCTTTTAGTAAGCATAAAGGACCTCTGCTAGTATAAATTATTTAAATATACAAAGGTGATGATTGTATTTTTGTTTTTCTGTCTCTACAAACAAATGAACATAACATTTCCAATAGAAATAGGCTCATACTTTAAGTAATGCATTAGAGTAGAAAGCACTTATGAAGAAACAGCCAGAGCAAACTGAGATTTTTATTTCTAAAAGATGGGGAAGTCAACACATCTCAACAGACTGAATTAAAGCACTGCACCAATGAAGGCAGTTGGGTCAAGAATTCTAAAAATACTAAAAACCAAGTGATGTTGGTAGAGCATTAGTTTCATATTAACATATTGAGTTTTTTTTTATACTCAATTCTTTAGAATGGCTACATGGCAGAAAGAGAGACATTTAATATTTATTTACTGATGTATTTTGAATGTACTTGGACTTACATATTGAGACAGAGAGATAAATGTCTCAAACAGCCATACTCTCATTCTCTCTTTAGAACTTCATATACATCTTTAATTAACTTTGCTAAGTATTTATTGCATTTTGTCCAGCTGAATACTGTCTGCCATAAACTCTATCTGTGACATGCTTCTAATGCCATAATACATGAGCATGTAAAATAGAGTATAATAAGAATAGAAAGTGCTGCAAAAACAAAAGATGATGTATACATTATTAACAGTCACCTCACCAAAAGAGTGATCGAGATGGGAAAAGTATTGGGGAAAACCTTATGGAGGAGAGATGCCTAGAGTTGAATCTTGAAAGTTTTCAGATTTGGATAGAATAAAGTACACATGAAGCATGGTGAGCAATATTAACAAGATTGAAACCGAGGTGATGTATATTGGGAGCAATGATGAGACCAGTTTCACTAAAGTGATAGATCTCTTGAATACAGTAGTGGGAGAAAAGTTGTGATGAATCAGATTTCTCAGGAGATTTGCATAGCAACATATAGAAGGTAGATTTCTTTTTTTTTTTTTTTTTAATTTTTGGGGTTGGTTTTAGCAGGGGGAAGTAATTAAGTTTCTGTACGCTCCCCGCTGGTGGATTTCTTTTAAGAGGCAACAAGAAGGAATCAAGTATCTCTGAATATTGGGTCAAAGTGAAAGAATCGGTCAAGGTATTACAGAAGCAATTGGAACTATGAGCTATGTAATATGGGATCACACACACAAAATATAGAAGAATATATGCTGTAAACGAGCAAGTTTTCTCAAGACACAAAGTTCCTTTGGACTATGGAAAAGAAAACGTTAGGAGGGAAAGTAAAAAGAACTCTGTTGAATTATCCTGTAGAAGGGGCTCTGTGCTCATTTTCTTGAGCTAAATTTTTTTCATAGTGGTAACATTCACTAATTAGAAGTATATTTCTGAAGTATGATAGTAGAAGGTACCTGTGGCTTACTTCCTTGGAAAAGATCCTCCAACAGGGGGGACTTCAAATGTGGTTTATCTAGGCAGATAAGGATATTAGATAGTTGCATCTAGTTGCCTGCAGCTCTGCTAGGTTTGAAGTATGAGAATAAATTCCTATGTATCTCAGAGTGACAAAGAATTAACCATGAGGATCCAGGGCCTGAAAGGGAGTTCTGATTTGCGAAAAGGGGTGAGCAGCAATAAGAATGTGCTAATGATCAAGTACCACATGAGGTCTCCAAGGATAGATGATGATCAGTCAGGGACCAGATGGGAGTTCCCTATCTCTGACAGCTTCGCTGTACTTACTTACATGTTATTCAGCTTGCATGTACATTCAGCTTGCATGTACATCCAACAAATTGGGTGTGTGTATGTGTGTGTGCATGTGATATAAGAAGTGGAGAGATGTGAGACTAAGTTATGTATCTGTCAGAATGAGAATCTGTTTCAAGTATAAGAATGGTTATAATGGGAAACCAAAGGTTAGCTAATATTTACTTCCATGCATATAATTCATTGATTATGAGTTCTGGCACCTTTTTGGTGATTGGTAATAAGTTCTCAATAAATGTTTCTCAATTAAATAGAATTTTTGATTGAATTGAATGAGGCCTTATATTTTTTGATATCTTCTTTAGGCTGCCATACTTCCTAAAAATAGTAGAAAATTATAAAGTCCCTAAATTTAATTGGGTGTACAGATTCTCTTTATTCTAAATGAATAAAACTCCTTTATGTCTTTCCTAAACTTACATTCCCACTCCAGGCCAATATTTTTTAGTGTATGTCCCCTTGAAAATCCTGCTGAGTTGAAAAACTACAGTTATTTGGAGTTTCTTCAATATACAAAAATAGAGGTTTCTTCAATATAGCAAATTAACAGAAATTTTTATTTAGTATTTAATGACCAAGGAAGGCATGTAAGTTTGCCTCCATAGCTATATATTAAAAATACACAAATCTTCAGAGTTAATGAAAAGTTTAAATGTCATTTTAGTGTTACATTTGGAAGTATATGATTATTTTAAGCATTCTATTGTATTGACCAAAGATGTGAAAATCGATATCTTCATCATTCTTAACAGTTGGTACTTCTCACAGCATGATTCCATACAAATGGAAACTTGACTTCACAGTAAAGTGGAAAACAATAACTCTGTGCTGAGGGTATGCTATATGGGCAATATATGTATATAAGTATGTATTCAAGTGTATACATATTTACATAAATATGAAATATCATTTAAATGTACTTTGAAAATATGAAAGCAAATTCAGATTTATTTTTATTAGTTTTATCATTATATTATACTTAATTTAAAATATAATTTATTGATTTTTTCTGGTTTTAGAAGTAACTGGTATTTATTGTAGAAAAATTGGAAAGTGAAGAAATGTATAAGATGCAAATAACCATAATTTCATGATCCAGGTATTTTGCTGTATTTCTTATGATCTGTTTTCATCGCAGAAGCATGCTTTATCAGAGTTGAAATTAGACAAAACTCTTCAAAATTTCATTTTTCTACTTTAAGCTGTTCGCATAATGCATGGTATGTTTTGTTTCATAGCATACCAGTCCTTTACCATTCTCCATTTTCCTTAGTTTCTCACTCCAGGTTCAAACTCACCATCTAAATAACTCTTCCTCAGAAATTATTATACTTATTCTCTGTTTTATTTTCTAACAACACATACGTTTTTCTTCATTAAAAATGAATATAGTATTATAAAATCTAAATCCTAGAGATAGAAGGATCTAAAACTATGTTCTTTTCCAGTTTGAAGCTCACTTCTTATAGAACATTTAATATTAGTGAGGTGTTATGATTCATAAAAATTTAGAGATTCTCTGTCTTCTTTTTACTAAGGGCATCTCATATATAGAAGGCCCTTAGTAAAAATGAATTGAGAGCATTTCCTTGTTGGATTATAATGAGAACATCTCCTTGTTGGATTATAATGAGAGCATCTCCTTGTTGGATTATAAGTAGAGTAATTGTTGGTGTTTTTCATGGGCCATGAGTTTATTACCAATTAATTTAACTATAGGCTATGTAATACAGATCAGCTGAGTATGTAATACTTTTGTGCAATGGCTCTTTTATGAAATTCTTTATGGTTTTCCCCTGTTTTTGTTTATAACTTTGTCCCATGTGGTCTGTTACCCTTTTATTTTTTTATTCAAAATCAGAAATAATATCTCTATTGAGATTTTCCACTGATATGCATAAACAACTGTGTTGCTTAAAACTATTTCTTTCAGTTAATACAACATTAAACTGTAGAAGTTCTGAGAGTGAAATAAAATGGCTCTCCTTAGACTGACAAAAATACCCTGAGGCACTCCGCTTATTTAAATAGAGTGCTCTTCAGCAAAGGTTGCTCCATCAACAATTAGTGTCTTCCTCATAACTCCTAAATTATTCATTAATGCAAATCCAAAATCTAATCACTTTATTCTCCAGCAAAGTTGAAAGAAGAAAATTAATACTATTTATTTCTTCAAAATACAGTGTCTAGTTCTTTTGGTCTTAACGTGTTTGAATAACGATAAATATAAATTTGATATGCCAGGTTTCTGTGGCAATTTAATTTTTTGAATAACGAAAGAGAGATGAAGACAGGATTTTGCTTTTTTTTTTTTTTTTTGACTTCTCAGAGAGTCCTAACTAGTAAACTGCATCTCCTGTACCCATGAATTTCTCTTTGCTGGCAGCAAAAATTCTGCTAATCTTTTCGTATCTATTTCACACTTACACGTTGACTAGTTAATGTCATATACTTAACCTGCATCTCTCCTCCTTCCCTGCCACAAGGCTTCATAAATGGAATAAAAATAAGGCTGCAGGTTTCTACTTATTGTTGTAGAATCATAACTACCATCTTAGGGCACTTTCTTCAACGTTACCCTCTGACCTTTGTGTTACCTTTTTGTGTTCTTGGAGGAAGAAAAATCAGATATCGATGATGGTTTTAACCATGTAAAGCAATGTCTCTTGTGCATGTGTGTTTTTAAGTCTTACAGAAACTCTGACTTTTTAGGATGCTGATCATGTTCACCTTGGCCTTCCTGGTCTGAAGCTTAAAAGCAAATTTATAGTGTTTCTCTAATAATTATATACAAATTAATGGCAGTTATTATGATTATTGTTTTTACAAGTCATAGCTCTGCTGTCTCACTGCTCTTATTTTTATTTAGCTATGATGCCAAAATCCATTTAGTTTCATCTTGCAATTAAGGACATTTTCCTGTAAACCATGCTGAAATCTTTTATGGATGTGAAATATAAATATGGACATATAGACAGAAATTCGTATGTTGTATATACTGTGCACCTCTATTATGCTGGCAGAATGACAGATATTAGGGCCAGCCTGTAAGTTCTCCCATTCAATAGGAGGAAATTCTGAGTTGAGAGTAAGGCAAAGCATGATCCTCTACTTTTTGCACTACAGAATGTGTATTATTCAGGTGTGGAAGAGAAAATTTCATCCAAAGGTTAAACAACATAGATAATGAATAACCAGAGAACTTTTTTGTCACCCGTGTATGGCCAAGACAAGGAAGTATTTGTATTTTCAACATACAAATAACAAAAAGAGATAATAGCGTGATTATAACTCTTACATAAATTATTCCTGGTCATGTGACACAGGCCTAGCCAATCCAAGAATTAATATTTCCTTACTCCAGTGCTTGGCTCAGCAATAGGGATATGACCTACTCAGAACCAATGAGAAGCACAATGTAAAAGTCTCAGTCATGGAGGAAATAAGATCAGCCTCTGGACTTCAGTAAGGTAAATAATCAATTCCTTATCCAGAGATTAAGCAGTAAGCATTTACTGAGTCTTTATTTTTTAAAACTGCATTAAGTCAAGGTTACTGTAAGTGATATTCATGATGGATGAGATAACAATAACTGAGTAAAGCGTTCTGTGCTAACTTGATTGACTCTGGGAAGGCAATCAGGGACCCTAGGTGTGTCTGTGTAAGTTGTGAGTAAACATTCCTTAAAGAGACAATTCACATAGTCAACAGCCCCATGAGTTGTGAACTTTATGACCTACACAAAAGCCAGATCCAAATGATTAACTTTAGAACTCAGGTGAAACTTATTCTAATGTTTGAGTCAACTTTTTGCATGAAAATACAGTTTTATGAAGCTTGTTGGGAAAGTCTAGTAATGGTTATATGAAATTGGCATTGTACTGCCATTTAACAATAATTGAGAACTTTTTCAATAATATTCATATTTCCATATTTTTATGGTTAGTCTTATGAAGTATATACACTCAATTTGAACAATGTAGATTAAACTCTTAACCTTTTCTTTACAGAGACAGTGTTGAATTTTTTAAGATTTGACAAGAAAAAAGTTTTAAATAGTGAATTATGTCTAAAAATAGATTTGTGTTAAAACAATTTTATTGACCATTTCAGGATCTAAAAAGTTCATTAAGCTTTTTTTTTTTAATTGCAGGACATTTGTTAGTAAAGAGTTATAGTATAATTGTAAGTAAGCTTTCAGAAGTGTTTCTTGGAGATAATGTTTGAATAATCTATTGCCAAAATTTGAATAATTTATGCATGAACCAGTGTAAAGTTATAATTACAATTACAGTGTTCGGTTCAGTAGCAATGAGCTGCATTTGAAGTTGGATGCCGATTGCACTGTATGGCTTTGGCTCTGCTTTTCATTTCATTTTTAACAAAGGATTCTGAGTAAAGGGAGATGGCTCAGAGCTTGACAAAAGTTCCCAAGTGAAGTTTTAAAGAGTTTCTTTCTAAAGATTTTTATTTCATTTTATTATTTTTTTTTATATTCAAAGTCTGAAATCCAATCTTGCATGCTTCTGTGCCATAGAGATAAAGCAAGGGGCTGAAAGTGCCCCTGGTTGGACAGAAAGGACTTTTCTACTTTTCTTCTAAAGGAGCAGCTGCTCTCATCAATAATTTCCTGAAGCAACAGTCCTGGAGTGTAAACAATATTTTATACGGATGACAGTGGAACAGAATATGTTATTGCTAAAATTTGTGCACTTCACTGTGGAGAATGGATTAACCCTGTGTAACATGGCGTCAAATACATTATATTTTCTGAATTAAATGAAAGGGTTAAGAGTCTTTTTATGATGGGAGTCTCTGACTCAAAAAGAAATAATATAATAATTTTATTTTTATAAACATACAAAAATATTATATTGATCACATTCTAAGCAATTAATATTACTAATCTTAGAGTTTTACCAGTCAATTCAAATTAACTTTTATTTTGACACTGAATTTTTCTTTCTTGAAAAATTTAAAAACTCTACTGAAGTGTTGACAATTTTAGAGGGCTAATTTTCTTTATTAAAAAAAAGTCAATAGGCATGAATTATTTTTATATTATCTGAACTCAATAAGCAAAACATAAAGACTTTAATTGGTTTAATCAGAATGAAAGTAATTTAAATTATCCCTAGAAATCAAGTACTTCCAGGGAAATCATTTGTTGCTGGAAATTTTGAGATTTATTTTCACTCATTACAGTCAAATGTCTGCAGACTCCTTTCTCCAAATTTTGTCTACTCTTGCTACATTATAAGAACACTTCTTAATTTAATCATTCACATTAAAGATATTCTCACATGGGGTATTAGCTAGGGAACTGAGAAATATAAAATGAATCTCAAAAGTAGAATTGTGTAACTTTTTGATCATGAATATTCTAGTATAGATTGAGTTGTAGATTCATGGACTTATACCCTGGAAAGGAACCTTGAGCTCATTTAGTTCTGTATCCTGCTTCTAAGCAAAACAAAACAGTACAGAAATATTGTAGGCACATTTCAGCAAAAATCTTAAAATCTGATCAAATTATACAGTCTTTTAAAATAACTTTTTTCTTTATTTGTAAGCCTTACACTCAGAAATAGAATTTATTTTTGGTATAATTTAGATCTGTTCTCATCTGCTACTTTCTAATTTTGAGATCATAAAAAGAATATTAAATATGAGCTAATTAAGTATGAACTGTCTTAGTGGGATTATTGAGAAATTTAAAAATCGAATGTATAACCGAAGATTTATTTTATTCTAAATCTCATTGAATTAAAGTCAGTTTTTGGGGGGGAGCACCTTCCAAAGAAGTTGACTATTGTATTCATATTTCAACTTCTCTTTTCAAATGTGAATGAAAAAATAGACAAGGTTCAGTTCTTACAATTATACCTTATTAAGCAGGTTTCAGAACTAATGTATAGTTTGCAGTGTAGCTAATGATTACTCTTATATGAAAATGTGTTGCAAAATCCAAATTCAGTTGATAAAATTTGTTTTCCTTATTCTCTTCTTGTTTAAAAATGATGAACAGAGATAAATCTACTTGGACTATAATAGTTTACAATTGTCTAATTACAAGTGGAGTTGGGTGGACTTTATACAGAATTAATTTTGACTAAGCAACATAATGCAGTTAACACCGTAAGAGGCTATGTTTTAAGAGAAAATATTTCAAAGAAAACTAGGCTTTCAAATTTATTATAGAAAATTGAACTTAGGAATGTGAATTTTGCAGTTATCTGCCACTTAGTGTATATTATGACCTTGATCTAATCAGTTGGGAATGGCTTAGTTTCCTCACCAGTAAAAAATAATTACCTGACAGGTAATTATTATATATTAAAGCACCTAGAACAGTACTTGGCACATAGTTAGCACTCTATAGGATTTACTGTTTTCATGGTTTGTATGTAAGTAGATAACATTTATTTTAGGTGAATTTATCTATTTTTTAAAGTAGTGCCCTCTACTTGGAAATGTGAGAAACAGCAATTTTGATAAAATTCTGTAAGAAATAGTAGTCTGAGGTCTTTCGCTAATTTGGATGTTTCCTTTTTTCCCTAAATTACTCTGAATCAGTAGTGTTTTCTTTTGTTTATAAAATATCAATTCATGACCAAAAGAAAAGAAAGATTTTCAGTCAGGAACTTTAAATGTTCAATATATTCATTTATTTTCATGTATTCATAAATTATTTACAGAGGATCTATTATGATACATATATATGCATTGTAAATACATATGCATGTACTTAATCTATAAATAAACAATATTATAAAATTAAATATATGTACTATATCTATATCATATAATTAAGTTTTTATATATGTGAGATATACACACACACACACACACACACACACACACACACACACACACATATAATATCTATTATAAATCCTCCCAATAGGCTTGATGATAATAAATGAAAGAGGAGCATGGAGAGAGATTAGGTTAATTAATATATGATGTCAGTGGGATTTGATTTTAGGTTTCTCTGCTCTAAAAGTCCTGCTTTTCCCAAAATACCTTGTTGCCCTCATAGATAGCCATTTTAGGCCAGTGATGCATGCTGTAACTAGGGATGACTTAGTATGGCAAGACCAAAATGTCAAGAGTGTTAGAGATTTTGACTTTTTGTTAAATGACTCAAAGATCAATCTAAAAAATATAGCAAATGAGCTCAAATAAATAGTAACAGATGGCATTTTAATATTTATTAATAATTTTGCTGAGGTTGTAAGGTTTCTGAGTCAGTGTTTACTAGCTAGGCTTTATTTTAAATCCAAATTACAATGATTGAACACATTAGATCATTTAGGAATGCTTGAACAGTATGTTAAAATCTGATGAAGAGAAAGTAGGCCATTCTACATGAAATATTTGTTACTAAGGAACAGTTTATTAATGTTAATGTGTTTTCAATCCTGTGGGTTAAAATAAAGAAAAGATTTGACTTGAACTATTTCTAAAATAGGATGCCTTGCCGTAAAGGGTGTTTCCATCTGTAATTCAAGGATTTTCAGGAGATCTAACTGGTGAACTTCTAGGTATATGTTTATACAGGCATAACTTGTTTTATTGCACTTGGCTTTATTGCATTTTGCATGTATTGCATTTTTTACAAATTGAACACTGTGGCAACCCTGCATTGAGTAAATCTGTTGGCTCCATTTTTCTAACAGTATTTGCTCACTTGGTGTTTCTGTGTCACATTTTGGTAATTCTTGCAATATTTCAAACTTTTTCATTATCACTGTATTTGTTATGGTGATATGTGACCAGTGATCTTTGATGTTATTATTTTAACTCACTGAAGTGCCAATGATGGTTAGCATTTTTTAGTAATAAAGTATTTTAAATTAAGATATGTACATTGATTTTTAGGCATAATGCTATTGCACACTTAATAGACTACAGTATTGTATGAACAGAACTTTTATATGTACTGGGAAACTAAAAGCTCCATGTGACTCACTGTATTTTGATACTCACTTCATTGCAGTGATCTGGAACCAAACCCACAGTATCTCTGAGGTATGTTTATGATAGATCATTCATAGGATGATATTCTAAGGAAGCTCTAAAATATTTCCCTTAAGCAAAATTTTTTTCTAATGTGATCAAACAGATATTTCTGTCAGGACTTGAAAGAGACTAGAAAACAACTTCCTGAAGTTATGTCTCTTTGCATTTAGTCTCAGATAGAGTTCCATTAAGCTTTGTATGTTGTGTGCATTTAAAAATCTCTTTTGAAAATGGTATGCATATTAACCAATAAGTCATTTGATTGAAAAATGCTAAGCAATACATAGAGATAATTCTAAAGAGCATATTATAGTAATATATATCATTTTCCTGGAATTAGAATAGTATTGTGGTTTTAAAATGAATTGTTCTAAATTATGGGCTGTTGCTTTTCAAAGATGCAGTAGGTTTATATGAGTTTATGCTTCATATCTTTCTTTTTTCTTTTTTTATTGAGGTATAGTCAGTTTACAAAGTGGTGTCAATTTCTGGTGTACAGCACAGTGCTTCAGTCATATATGGATATACATATATTCATTTTCATATTCTTTTTCACCATAAGCTACTACAAGATACTGAATATATTTACCTGTACTATACAGTATAAACTTGTGTATCTGTTTTATATATACCAGTCAGTGTCTGCAAATCTCGGACTCCCAGTTTATCCCTTCCCACCCACCTCCTCCCTGTCAACCACAAGTCTGTATTCTATGTCTGTGAGTCTGTTTCTGTTTTACATGTAAGTTCATTTGTCTTTTTTTTTAGATTCCACATATGAGTGATGTCATATGGTATTTTTCTTTCTCTTTCTGGCTTATTTCACTTAGAATGACAATCTCCAGTTCCATCCATGTTGTTGCAAATGTCATTATTTTATCGTTTTTTATGGCCGAGTAGTATTCCTTTGTATAAATACACCACAACTACTTTATCCAATTATCTGTCAATGGACATTTAGGCTGTTTCCATGTCTTGGCTATTGTAAATAGTTATGCTTCACATCTTTGAAGAGTCTTCACACATGTGCCACTTGTATAAAATAGGGTAGTTATCAACTGCTGGCTATCACAGAATGGAGGAAATTTGCATAATGATTAAAAACATGAGATTTGGGGTTAGCCACTTTCTAGTTGCATGACCTTAATCAAGTGACCTAACTTTCCTAGAGCCTCAGTTTATGTATTTGTGAAATGAGACTTCTGATAACTACATGTTCAATTATTTAGTAAATGTTAGTTATCATTATGAAAATCATGGGTAACATTTTCTCATCCATCATGGCAGGAGATATAAGCACCTAATTTTCTAATTCTCAATTCCAAATGTGTCTGTTATTGGCCACAAAACTATTGAAAAACAGTAAAATATTTGATTTTAATATAAGAATTTCAAGGTAAACTTTTATTAAAAAACTTATAAAGCTATTTATTTACATAGTTCTGTTCACACAGGGTCCCAGAACTGCATATCCACAGAACTATTAGTGTCTCAGTTGAGAATGTCTAAAATAATTTTAGCAACAGGTGCAAAACAGCTGCAGTTCTATTTCAGTAATCACAATGGATGGATTTGTTCTCTGTGGGCTCTCTTTTAAACATTCTGAGCTGACACTAACATTTAGGATACAAAGGAAATTAAATAATAACCAAAAAAATCACATTTTCATGGGTGAGGAAAACTTGAGCATTCAAAAGTGGGTATTTAACATATGCAATAGTAATTAACTGTCAAAGTCTAGTTTGTTCTTTAAGATCACACTGAATTGTAGTATCAGCATTAGCATTAAACAGTAGGATGAATGTGTATCAAAGTTTACAAATTAGTTTCTTTAATAACAAACACTGCTTTGTAGTGCAATTTCATTTGGATATCATTTTAATTTTTTAATTCCAAAGAAGTTTAAGGGGATGAGTAATTTCCATATTGATACTATTAACAATCTTTGGCATAGTTTGATATTTAAAAAAAAATACCACCTGGTTCTAAAAAATGGTCCAAATCTGAGATTTTGTTTAATATGCCTCAACATGAGATATAAGTATGGTTAATTGCAAAAGTACTTCTGCAGTGTGTACTATATCCTACTGGAGAGTAGAGAAGCTGCAAAAGAAGTAAAATAAATGACTTCCCCAAAGAGTGTTCAATATAATTCAAGCCATGAAATGGCTTAAATAACTTCTACAGGGCAAACCTTGTGGACATGAGGAAACTGGGCTGATTAATAACATGGAAACTGGAGAGGCATTCCTCTTCAGGAAGTAAAAGATAATATCAGTTTTAGACAAATTATGTTTCAGATGATGGTAAGATATCCAAGAGGGATTTCAGTGTAATGGTTGTTATATCTGTTTTCATTCTTCTGGTCAACGCATCCAATGATTCTGTACTTTATTTAATACATTATTCAAGTCTGATATCTTCAAATGATTTTTTTTCTGTAAAACCACATTCCCTTGCTCATGTTTTTAAGATTCTCTATTTTCTTTCATAGGATAATAATTCTGCTTTAAACTCTGGTTCTTTTTGTTTCATTAGTCCTGCTTCCTTTGGTATAGTTCTGCTTATTGTCCTTAGTTCGTAATGCTAAATACCTTGAATGCCTCAGATTTTGTGGATGTAAATGCGGCTTCATTCCTCCTGAGAGTGTCAGCCTCACCTGCTTGCCATATGCATTTGGGAGAGAAATGAATTCTGTAGCCTGGGCCTGGGCACCTTGCCCTGTTTGGGGAAATGAGTGTGACATGTCTACAAGAGCAGTGCTTTTTTCTTTTTCTTAGTTTGACATCTTAAACTGAAGGAAATATTTGCCTTCCTCTTGTTTGCCAGGACTATTCAGCTGATGTTGGCTGAGTGTTACCTTGCTTGTTCAAGACCAGCTCTAAAAATTTCCTAAAAGTGTAAACTGGAAATTAGAAGGTTTATTCAACATAGATGAAAACAGTTATTTCTTTTTAAAGTATTATTTGTGTCTTTTAACGGAGAATCTAAATCTAAAGTTTAGATTTATCCTATAAGAAATAGGATGTATTGAGTTACGTAGAATCTGTAGGTTTAGATTTCACAGTCTTCTTGCTAGGGCTGGTCTCAGGAAGAATCATGAAAGGTGTATATTCATCTGGTTGATGTTTCTAATTCTTTCAGGGCCATTATACTCTCACAGACACTTCACCCTGTCCTACCCACACAAGTAGCCACTGGGTATTCAGAGATCTTCATTAAGGACTTAGCCAAGCCCAAATCCTTTAAGATCCCACTACAGAGGTAGTATTTTAATCCATAGAAGCCTCCATCAGTGGCAGTGCATAGAAAATTCTTCTCCCATTTGTCAAGTTTTTTTTTATAAATTATGTTTCCTTTCATAAGAAGTGAAAAAAGTAAGGTTTGAAAGACACTTTATCATAGACCTGGACTAAAAAATATTCAGTAATACTCCACATTTTCTTGGCTCTGATGAAGTAATTATTGAAAGACATATTTTATATGTTAGTGTATATATTTACATTTTTCAAAGATACAGGATATGGCCAAAAGTTTTTTTGACAATAAAGGTGAAATTGTCTTAATTATCTATATTTCCCATACTCAATCTAATTTATTTGTTATGATGTTATTTGTAACAGTTACCTTTAATGAGCCATTTATGTCTACCTGCCTGTCTGTATCTATCTATCATTCCCTCTCTTATCTTCCCATCTACTATCTATCTATGCTCTATATCTTGACACTTGTGATTGATACCAGCAGCAAAATAAAAATGCTTTCAGTTTATTATATCCTGGAATATTAATTTGCTAATATAATCCTGAACTTTGATCGCAATAAAAAATAAAGCATTTTAAAAGACACATTGAACTATTGATGACAAGAACACTTGACAGTGTTGTAAAGTCAATTGCACTTTGATTTAATTTCTGAGAAATTGCTTCATGGCGAATTGTGTGATCCTAGGACATGTATTTTTATTCGCAAATTCTAATTTGATTTTTGATGAATATAAATTAGCTCTCCAAACTTCCAGTTCTAATTCATACTGATGGAAGACAAAATCTTACCCTCAAATTCAGTAATATATTATGTAAATAACTTTCAAATTGGAATATTTTATCTTTTGGATAATTTATGTTTCCTGTCAAATTTGTAGAAGGTCCACCTATTGGAGTATTAGAAAAAGATGGCAACATAACTATATCCTGACTGTGGGATACATGTTTGAGTCGTGATATATAATTGATTCCATTTAATAAATATCTATGAATGAAATCATCTTGTGATGGACATTTATTGATAACACTGTTCCTTAGAGAAACAAAGATGAATTAAAACACTGTTTTCTAGCTTTATGTAGCAAAAAAACCCAAAAAACATATATACAATAAACTGATACACTTTTTATCTATGATTTTGAGTATTGTTAAACATGATCTGTATCTCATATATTTAACTGTCAAGTTCCAAATTATGATAGAAATTTAGAAATGTGACCTTCTATATGCTAAGATACTTTCTACATTTATATATAACATCTTTAAAAACTACTGGAAATATTATCATTTAATTTATTTAGTATTAAACTCTTTTGAAGACTTGAGACAAATGATACTTTTAAAATTATATATGCATGCCTGGGGCTTCAGGTTTTAAAATCTAATAAAAAATGTTTAATGCTAAATAATTTAAAATCAAAAATCATTCACAGATTAATTCGAGGCTCAAGCTAATTATTATGTACATTTTATTATTCGGCAGACAAATTGCTACCAAATCAGCCTGTTCTAGCTAAACAGCTAATTGTAGACCCTCACAATCTGACTTTATAATGGAGACTGCCACATTCACTGGTAATAGTATTTCTGCTCTGTTGGTTAGTGAAGCTGTTATACTTCAAAGTTAGCAACTAATTTTTGGTCAGAAGTATGCCTTTGACCTCCTTCTTTGTGGAAACAACAAAGATTTTCAAAGAATAAAAGGAAATAACATACTGGTATAGATACTTAAAACATATGATTTGATGTGTCTCAGTGTTTGGTGTGTTTGCATTTGAGAATAAGCTGTATATTAACATAATTATAATTTTTTTAAAGAATCTTTTTTTTTATTTGTTTGTTTTTAATGAAGCCATCTAGGGAGATAGCCTATGACAGGCAACACTGAATCAAGGTAAGCTCTTTAACAGTAGTTAAATTTTAGGTAGGAGCTAGTTGAGAAGGCAGTTGTATTAATAGTTTGAAGTTAGTTCCAAATGATGGCAAGGTCAGAGTTAGTTGAGCTAAAGAGGCTAAATCTGCAAGGCAGAGATGGAATTGTGGACAACTCCACGAGAGCTCAGGCAAGGGAAGTCCAAGGACAGAAGAACAGAAGAAAGAAGAAAGTAGGGAGGGCAGGAATTTTGTCTCCTTTATCCGAAACGCTTTTTGTCTGCTTGCCTACCTGGCAGACTCCTACTCTGATTTCTCTTCTGTATTCCCACTGCACTTGGTACATACTGCTATTTCTAAACTTGCTGGACATTTTAAATTATTAGTTTATTTAGCCCTCTCTGTCTTGAGACCACAGAAAAGGTGTCTCATTTATCCCTGCACTGTCAGTACCCAGAAAAACACCTGATACATAATAGCTGTTGAATAAATACATTTTTATATTTCTTCGGGAAAGGTGGTAAATGAATTTTTAAAATTCCAAGTTGTGCTCTGGATACTTACAATTTTTGAAGTATGGTAGTTAACTGGCATCAGAGTTATTAGACAAGTAGTAGCACTTATTGTTTGTAAATGGAAACTGAAGGGATAGACCTGGAGACTTTGTAAAAATGTGGGACTAGAATTGATTATAAATGTGGTGCTGATGGCCAGCAGCAAAGCCCAGGTAACAGGCTCAGTTGAGTTGTTGCAGGTGTTTGCAGAAAGGGTAATCAAGGGAAGGTGTACAGCAAAGGCACGTGGCTTTACTCCTAAACCTTAGTCCTAAACCTCACGTGCTAGAGGGAATGAAACTTGTGGAAACCGTTCCAGGAATTTATAGGAACTAACTTCTAACAATGCAAATGGGAGCTTGTTTGAAATGGGAGCACAGCTACTCATATACCCTTCACTAAAGAACTGTCCTCTGCTATGAGTGAAGGTCTTCCTCTTCCACTGAGTGTGCAGCTTGTACAAATGTGAAAGTCAAGGTATCCTTCTTCAGGAGGGTTATCTCTCTTCAAACAGAGGATCGTAGACAGAATTAGAAAACATAAGAAGATGGAAACCTCAAATTGCAGGATCTTGTGGAGGAAGTAGAATGTTAAAACCAAAGTGCCTTGTTAGACAACAAAAATCAGAGGGAGGAGATTTATTAGGCCAAAGAATCTGTATGACAAGCATGTGGCTCTTCTCACAGAATTGGAGCTGGGCTTTGGGGAGAAGTTCATCATAGTGTGTCCTGCAGATCCAAAGGAATAAGTCATAAGGCTGGAAAGAGTGAGGAGGCCTTCTTCACATAGCAAAACAGAGCATCTGGTGGTTAGCAGCCCCTATGAAGTAGTGTGAGCATTGACTTGGCCAATTGGTAGCTATGTTTTGGGTATAAATGTCTCCATTTTTCAGATGAGGAAACTGAGGCACAGAAAGATTAAGTAACTTTTTTTATGTATAAATGGTAGAGTCAGATTTGTCTCTGGGCAGTATGACTTCAAAGTCTGTGTTCTTTATCACTATGCTGTCAGAAATCAAGGTGGTTTTAATGGTGATAAAAAAGCAGAATTAGGAAACCTAGCTTGATCACTCATCAAAATAGCCTTCTAATGCATATCTCCTAAATTGAACTTACCCACCCAAACATTGGCCGAGTTGGACAACCACAGCCTTGTTCCCAGAGGCTGAGCCTATCCCCCAAAGCATTCCACACAGATGAATAGAGAATCCAAGTATGCTGAGGACAGGATGCTCCAAATGAAAGTACAAGGCTGACCAGGTATGTCCAGCTTTTACTCACAACTCTTCTAATGTGATAACTAATCACATTTTATAGAATTCTGAAATAGGAAGCAGAACAGTATAAGGTTAGTTGTGTGGGGTTCAGAGACAGCAGACCTGTTTCAGCTTCTAGATCTACCACTTATTAGCATTGTGGTCTGAGGTGGTTTATTTTATCTTTCTCAGACTCAGTTTATTCATCCTAAAAATGAGAAAGAAGTAGCTATTTTTTGGTATTAGGACATTATATATGAAAGAATACATCCTTTGAAATTATGTGGTCCAGACCTAAGCCTTTCAGGGAAGACCTGGACAAGTGACTTTCTAGTTGGGGTGCAGTAATAATTCTCTGCAGCTTAACGATTCAGAAGCAAGGCCTGACTGCTTCTTGTCAATGCAGGATGTTGATGAAGTGGATTTTCCTAATTAACTCAAGATGGCAATCTCCCAGAGCTGTCTGTTTTCAAGATTGTAGGTATTTCATTTTCATTCTGTTGTGATAGAGAGGAATGTGATGAAGACGATCGGAATTACCTCCCATTATGAGCTTGTTAATTTGTCTGCTGTAATTTTCTAAACGTTTACTTGAAACACATCCAGAAATTTAAAAAAGAGATCATCTTCCATTTTATACTGCTACAGACTGTGAAACAATAACTAATTTGAGATAATAAGTATTGTAGCTTATGTAAACATACATAAATACAAAACATGCTGGAAAATGCAGTACTTTAATTCATTGGCAAGCATACCACCAACCAAGTCTAGAGGAGGTGTATTTTCAGCAGAGATTACTCTTGTGTAAGATGAGATAAAGGTATGGAAATACGCTAAGATATTAGTACATTCACTGCATTAATCATTTGTCCAATAAGTATTTATTAAGTACTTACTATGTACTTATGTATGCTACTGTGTATCAGATACTGCTCTCAGCAGTGAGCTGGAGAGATAAAACCCCTGTTCTGGACGAGTTTGCATTATAAGATCAGCACACATTTGCTGAACCCTGACAAGTTTTTTCTCCTAAATTGTTTTCCCTCAGAGTATATTTATTTACCAAAACGTATTTATTTTTAAATTATTCACAGTCCCTGTGTACCTAATCTTGGTAAAAGCTGGTTTACTTGCATTTTATTCATTATTGATTTTTAATAAATGACACATAACCAGCTTCATTCATGAACAGGAAAGTTCATGACTACTCCTTTTATGTGACAACTGGTATGTGTGACCTGTACTCAGGAATTGATGTGAAGATTTACTCCTAAATTAGTATAAAATTTACTTCAGTAAGTTTTGAGTTTTAAATGTATATCACTGTCATTCTTTGAAAACTGGTAAGCATATAGTATATATGTGATAATGCTTCATAAGTCAAAATATGTGATTTATTTAAATGCCTCATTTCTCAATCATTTCAAATAACAGAATTGTATTTTTCAACCGTTTTCTTCCATTTTCTTTATGTTAGTAAAAGATTTGTCATTTACTGAGGAGTAGCTATGGAAAATGCTTTGCATAAAATAGGTCTAATCTCAGTTATAATAACGAACGATTTATTGTTGTTCTTGTTTTATAGATGAGTCACTGTAGGCTCACCGTTATTATGTGACTTTCCCAAAATCACACAACTTGCATGTGGCAGGTCCAGAATTCAAATACAGATGTGTATAGATTAAATTCAGTGTCCTACTATGTTATTTTATTGCCTGTAAAAACTTGAATGTGCACTTGGATACAGCTTCTTAACTGAGGTCTCTGGTAGTGTTTGAAAGACTTTCTAGGAGTACATCATATGAAAGAGAGATACCAAATACCTAATTCAAAGATAAAGGTGCATATATCATACACAATCACAGCAGCATCAGATGAAACAAATTATTTTATTTGTACTAAAATATTTGCATAAATCGATTAATTGCATTATTAGACACTTTCAAAATGCACAGGTGCCACTTGAAATAAGGCCATGGCTGTTGCTTTTTGTTTTATTAGAATCATTGGTCTTTAAATTTTAATTGGTGTATATCGTAGAATCATAAGTAAGCCTTCTTTCATTTTAATGTTATAACAGATTTTTAAACTACTTAGATATAATTTCAAATTTTTAGAAAAACTGTAAGGATACCACAAAAAACTCTCATATACCCTTTAACCAGATTCACCAATTCTTAAAATTTTGTCACCTTTGTTTTAATCTGAAGTATTTGAGAGTAATTTCCAAAAATCTTGCTTTCTACTAAATATCCAAGGACATTGCTAGGAAGACTTGTGCTGAAGAGATATCTGTAAGCCAGGTATTTAATACTTCTAGCAAATGAGGGGTTCATATCACTGATCAAGAGGAGAAGGAATGTACAATTATTGGTATTAGCTCAAAATTTCTAGAAATAATGATCCCTATAGCCTTGGGCATATCCTTCTGTGCAGTCTTTATTGATTTTGTCCATTGACAGGGCAGAACTTCAGCCACCACTCAGACAGGCTGTGCCCTAGATCTTTATCCTTGCAAAACTTCTTTGTTGCTACATTGATAAATTCAGATGTTCACTTAAGCTCACAACTTCCTGGCTTTCTTCCAACTCATTTATTTCTTCCTATCTTCTTCCTTCCCTAAATTCTTCAGATCCCATGGTTCATTATATCCATGAATAGTCTCACAAGGTTTTTTGATTGTCGTTCTATTTCATCAACCTAATAAAACCCCCAAACTAGGTAAATCCAGCTATCTACTATCTTTATGCTTAATCTCATGTTCTGGGCAGATATGAAAAGATTATTGCTACTATAATTTCATGGTCTCCCAACTTCATCTACACGCTTCTCAGTTCCAGGCAAGCCTAGTTGCAATCTTCTTTTCTTTACTGTGACCATTGTAAATCTTGCTGTCTTACTGGTTCATGGACATATCTAGTGATTATCTTGTGTCTCTTCTGTGACTTCAACCTCTACCCTCTTATAGAATCCTTTCCATTAAAATGTAATCTCACATGGAGAGAGGACAACTGCTGTAGCCTCCATGGATTCAACATTTTCAAATGTGTCTATCTACTCACAGATTTCCAGACAAAGGATCTACGTCATCCTTATTTGAACTATATCATAGGAGTCTTGCCAGGGCAGAGAATTCAACCTTTTATGAAGTTCTGCTACTCTTGAGATTAGGTCCTGGGCCTGGTTCTCAGTACAGTCAGCTCTCCAACTACAGAAGGTGAGTGATTCTTTAAAATAAGACAAAGAAGTTCTCTGGGTTTCAGTACGTTGCTTTAAGTTGGTGATTGATTGCCCTGAATCGGTCACTTTCTCTCTTCAAAGCATTGCTGGTACTTAGCAACAGCTATTCCATTCCAGGGTTCTTACAAGTAATATTTCCTTCACACCTATCAAATGCCAGAGGTACTGTGCAAACCAGTGCCTACCCTTCATCATGTGTCTGGTTCCCTTCCCTCCAGATGAAAGTATAAACAATTACACTCTCACAGCATGTCAGAGATGATCAGTCTTAACATCCATCACCAAGGATGTGGGTCCATTACCAGCTGACTGGTGAATAATACAACTTAGAATCCCACAGAGTCAGCTTCCTAGGAAAGTTGTCACTACCAATTTTCTTACTCAACTCTAAAAACAGAATATGAGACAGATTCAGTTGTGCATGATTTTCTGAGAGAGCACTGTTTTCCAAAAAAAACCAAACAAACCCAAAGACCAAACAACCAGTAAGGGACTGAGAGAAGCAAAATAGCAAAGAGGAAAAATCTGAGCTCAAATAAAATCTGGGCTTGACCTACTTCATGGGGGATCACATGGCACAGTTATTCCCAACTTGAGACAAAAAGCCTGTCCTGTTGTACCCTGCACTAGGTGAACACTGACCCTGGGTTGACCTCAATGTGAGATGCCATCAGCCAAACGCAATCCTCTAGAGAAGGAAGTGGCTATTAGCAGCCTGCCCTGTGGCAAGTAGGCTAGCAGTAGCCTGTTAAAAGATGGGGCACTGCTGCTACATGGATAAACCTCAGAAACACATTGTTGAGAGGAAAAAAAATACAGTATAGTACAAACTGTGTGATCTCATTTATGTGAAATTCAGAATAGGCAAAATTATCCATAGTCAGAAGGATGGTTACCACAGGATGAGGAAAATGCACTTTAGGGAAAATGAGATTTAGAGTAATGGAAATGTTATCTTCCGTGTTCCAGAATCAGGTGTGGGCTGTGGGTGGGAGATTGAAAAAATGCTAAATATTTGGGTCCTCACTCAAAATACGATCAAAAATTTGTGCACAGGGTAGAAAAGAGAAATCCTATGAGTTGAGGAATATCATTTTGACCACTGACTCCACCTAAATTGTGAGGGAGTTTTCTTGCTTGCTTGCTTGCTTTCCCTCTGATTTATAAACATGTTAATTAACCCTACACCTATTGCACCCCTAGTGGGTATAAGACTTTTTTTATTATTCATTTTTGTTTACTTTTTATCTCCATTTACTTCTGTATTTTTCTATTCTTCTGCTTTTCCAACTGATAATTCAGAAAAACTTTCTCTGGCCTGGCTTATGTTCCAAACTCCTTTCCAATGCTTGATACTGTCTTATAGGAAACATGATTACTTTGAGTAAGCTCCATTGGAGCTGCTTCTTATAAAAGCAATTTATATGGTTATAAATACATCACTTAAGTTTAGCCCCTGCTTAAACAACTCATACTGCTCCCCTGGGATTCACAATTCACTCAGAGCCCTGCATGTCAGAAACATTGAATCAAAAATGTACGGCATATAAACGTGTCTGTCCACACAAACCTTTATTTGTCCCTCACACTGTTTAAATATTAGCTGAATACAGGGATGCCACAACTTTATTTTTTGCCAAAGCATTATTTTAGTCATTCCATATATTCACGACATTAGTATTAATATATGAGTTAAGCTATTGTTTTCAGAGGAAACAATTACAAAGAGGCATGATGCAAAGAGGAATAATGCAGAATTTACACATTATTACGTGGTGTGAAGAATGACTGCCCTGTACAGCAGGAGCATAGATTATCATAGAGTTCACTGGTTACCTGTCATAATCCTTTTTCTATCTTTAAAAAAAAGTCAAGATTTTTAAGCAAGAATCATAAAGTAAGCATGAAGAAATTATAAAAATAACTTAAAGTCACCTTTGCTATTTTAGTATAAATGCATAAATTTCAATTGAGGAAGGACTTGTGAGATGTTCTGAAGGCAAATAACAAAGAGAGCTTTTTATAATTCCAATGAGTATGTTGATTTCTGGCAGCTATCAATTATAACTGATGTCCAGTATAATCCTGATTGATGTTTAATGCCAATCATTTCCAGTTATTTTGGTTTAACAAAGGAAAAGTTCTTACAGAAATGTATTTACCTGCTTGACAACCCCTTTTGCAGTTTCTCTTATTGAGAATCTGCTTTTGACATGTCTCTGTGTCTTTTAGTATTTTTATATGCTGCTCTCTACTCTCTCCCATTTTTCCTCCATCTCAACTTCTTCATGTGAACTATACTCAGGGAAAACTTGACATTCCAGGTCTAAGAAAAATATGTAGCTGTCTATCCACAAATAAATGATACTTTATTACTATATCTCTGTCTCTTTCTCTGTCTACCTATCTATCTATATTTCTGACATGTAAAATAGAGTTTTAAGTTTTGAATACTTACGTACTTTTATATATACGTAGTTATATACATATGTGTATATGTGTTTATATTTGTATGTGCATATATATATATATATATATATATGTTTGTGTGTATGTATGAGAGATTGCAATGGGTGTGTGGGAGAACTACAGTTTTTCTTTTTTTTAATTTGATGAAGTATTATTAACATTTTTCTACATGATTACTCAATGATTATGACCATAAATAACATGGTCATAATTTATTGCCTTGGAAACACAGGTAGAACATTGAAGCATTTATCATCTGTGGCAATCCACAATGTGTTTTATATTACCGACAAGATTTTATATGTCTGTTAGTTTGAAATAAATATTATTGGAAGCCCTGATGAGAAGCATTACCAAATAATACTCCTTGAGAGAATGAGAGAGACAGGGAGATATTAGAGTTCAAATCACCTAACCTTAGGTGCTCTGATACATTTAAAATCTGCAGTGCTAATTTGGTTCAAAGTCAAAGACATTCTTGGGACTGGTCGGAATTTTCACTGTGACAAAGGTGAAGGATTAAATATTTTCTTTTTAGATGGTGTGGAGTCCTTGGATTTGACTGACTGATTTTCAGTCTAAGTTTGAACCTTTCTCTCTTAGATCTCTGATCATCAGAAAAGTTTTCTTGTCATGACAAGCTACTCCAAAATTTTAGGGCCTTCCCATACAAATACTTGTTTCTTCTTTGCACTGCTTGATCACTGAGGATCAGTCCTGACTCTGTGCCACCTTGCCTGCACTCTGGACCCAAGGAAAAGGGATCAGTTCCTATCTGGAACATTGCAAGTTCTCATGGCAGAGGGAAAAAGAATATAAAGCATTGGCTCTTACACCTTCTGCTCAGAAATGTTACCCATCACTCTGGTCATGTTTTGTTGTCCTAAGCAAGTCATGTGGCCAGGCCTGACTTACATGATGTGGGGAAATACAGTTATCCCCCAGGGAGGGCCCTGAAGAATATCTGTGATTAAAATACAATCTACAGTGGATTCTTTTCATCCTGAGGCAAGGAATAAAACAATGGGTTTGGGACTTCTTTCCACTTAGCAAGTTGTCTATAAGGAAAAAAAAGTGTGGTCCAGGGACCATCAAAGCTCTTTACCTGGCTCTAAGTTTAACTAACTCACAATCTAACTCAGCTTCAGATGTCAGGAGAAATTATGTGGTAATACAAATGTAATGTTGCCCATTATCTCCTCTGTATACCTTTCTCATAGACCTTTGGTAGTGCAGATTTGCAAATTCTCTCTTTTGACCTTGGAAGTACAACTAATATGAATGACTATCATTCAGCTTTTCTGGAGTAACAAATAAACCCTAAAATCTCAAGGTTTAACACAATAAAGGTTTACTTCTTGCTCAGACAAAATGTGATACAGCTTAAAAATCTGTTTCATGCTGATTTAAGATGAAGATTTGTATCCATGCACTTTAGTGGGGAGAGCCCTTGGAGTCAGCACCTGTGGGTGAGGTAAGAAAATAGGAATGGGCAGAGGGAAGAGTTGAACTGTAAGGCTGTCTTACCAGAGGCCTCAGTTAATCTCACAGGAAGATCTGGAGCTGGGCTAGTCCTTCAAGGTTGTTTTATGTGGGGATGTGGGGCAGGCTGCTATACTTCTATATTGACCAGTTATTAGATGTGTGCCACCCCTAGGGAAATAGTAATAGTGTAATAGTCTTGACAAAGAAGCTCTCTTCTGCTGATGGAAATCTCCAGAGAGCAACTTAGCTGAGAGCAGTCACCACCACTGATGAGGGAATCTTGGTGGTCCACCACAGCGTCCATTGTGACTGGCCTTCTCCATTTGACAGGTGGGCCATTGAGGACTTGTGCTTTCCAAACCTGCCATGACAGAGGGCAAAGGAGCTAAAAGTCTCCACCCACCTTTCATTGTCCCACACCAGGTCAACATAGCTTTAACCTAACTGCAAGTGTGGCTGGGAAAGAAAGGAACACATATATATTTTTTTAGTGCCTGACTTACTAGATGATAATTTTTGGTGCCTGAAAGAACTTGTTTTCACCAAGAAATGTGTTTATTGTGTAGGTGAGTTATGTAACATTTTTCCAAATTTAGAAACTGGATCATTTATTTGTATTTGTTCTATTTTAGGGTTACTTTATATAGAGGTAATAGATATTTTATACATCACTTTCTTTCCTACTGATTCAGAAAAATGCTTCATGCCATCTGGAACCACAGAGAAAAGAAATCACTCTTCTGAAAGCACCATTCATGCCAAGTACATAAGTTGCAATGTCATACTACAATGAATTTAAAGAATATAGTTGCAGTTTTTGTTAGGATATAGTTTTATCTGCAATATGAAACTTTGTTTCACTTATATAACAATCTGTAAGCAGAAGGTCCAGGTACAGCAGACCTGCTCCATGAAGTCCAAGGACCCAGGTTCCTTCTAGTTGTTTCTCTGTAATCCTTAGAAAGTTACCCTTGTCTGCATGTCCCAACATGACTGCCCACCGTGTCTAAGTTTAAAGTAGCAAGTCGGAGAAAGAAGAGAAAAGGGTCATCCTCTCTCCTTTCAGGGCACATTGGAAGTTGCTTGTATCACTTCCCTTCACATTCTGTTGGGCAGAATTTAATCATACAGCCACATCTAGCTGAGAATTGAAGCCTTTATTCTAGATTGCCATGTACCTAAGAAGAGGTGAAAGGACAGTGTGGATAACTGTTTTGTCTGCTGCAGTGGCCTGAAACCTGTCACTTAATACCACGCTGGAGACTTGATTATGAGAAGGGTCTCTGTTTTATTCCTTTCTAAAGGTGAGAAGGGCATTTATTTCTCTTTCTGGAGTAAGACTGCAGAAAATCTACTTATTTGGGATACAGAAACATCATTTTCTAAACAGGAGGGTGTAAAACTGTGCTTATTAGAATGTAAACATTCATCATTTTTGTTTCAAGTTAAAAATAGAGGGTTAATTCAAATGCATTTAGAATATAATTATTTTTCATCAGTATATAATTTACTGACCTTGAATAACAAAGTTGATTCAAAACCAGAAGAAATAAGTTAATAGTTTTTAAGTTCTTAAGTGTGCAGCTTCTAGATGTGACCTAATAGAACACTAATACTCAAATATCATCTAATTTTCCCTAAAGATAACTGTTTTTATGGATCAAATATAATTCCAAATAATCTTTTTTCTTAAACTTTTTTTATTGAGTTATAGTCATTTTACAATGTTGTGTCAAATTCCAGTGTAGAGCACAATTTTTCAGTTATACGTGAACATACATGTATTCATTGTCACATTTTATTTTTGCTGTGAGCTACCACAAGGTCTTGTATATATTTCCCTGTGCTACACAGTATAATGTTGTTTATCTATTCTGCATATGCCTGTCAGTATTTACAACTTTTGAACTCCCAAGTCTGTCCCTTCCCACCCATCTCCCCCTTGGCAACCACAAGTTTGTATTCTATCTCTGTGAGTCTGTTTCTGTTTTTTATTTATGTTTTTTTTTTTTTTTTTTAGATTCCACATATGAGTGATCTCATATGGTATTTTTCTTTCTCCTTCTGGCTTACTTCACTTAGAATGACATTCTCCAGGAGCATCCATGTTGCTGCAAATGGCGTTGTGTTGTCAGTTTTTATGGCTGAGTAGTATTCCATTGTATAAATATACCACACCTTCTTTATCCAGTCACCTGTTGATGGACATTTAGGCTGTTTCCATGTTTTGGCTATTGTAAATAGTGCTGCTATGAACATTGGGGTGCAGGTGTCATCCTGAAGTAGGGTTCCTTCTAGATACAAGCCCAGGAGTGGGATTCCTGGGTCATATGGTAAGTCTATTCCTAGTCTTTTGAGGAATCTCCACACTGTTTTCCATAGTGGCTGCACCAAACTGCATTCCCACCAGCAGTGTAGGAGGGTTCCCCTTTCTCCACAGCCTCTCCAGCATTTGTCATTTGTGGATTTTTGAATGACGGCCATTCTGACCGGTGTGAGGTGATACCTCACTGCAGTTTTGATTTGCATTTCTCTGATAATTAGTGATATTGAGCATTTTTTCATGTGCCTTTTGATCATTTGTATTTCTTCCTTGGAGAATTGCTTGTTTAGGTCTTCTGCTCATTTTTGGATTGGGTTGTTTGTTTTTTTCTTATTAAGTCATATGAGCTGCTTATATATTCTGGAGATCAAACCTTTGTCAGTTTCATCGTTTGCAAAAATTTTCTCCCATTCTGTAGGTTGTCGTTTTGTTTTACTTATGGTTTCCTTTGCTGTGCAATAATTCTGAATGTTCTTTATTAGAACTTGAAAACATTTTGAAGAAGCAACTTTTCAGGTGCTTGGCATTAGTGAGAAAATTTTGAAAGTAGCTTTTCTGCAATTTTGAGTCAGTTCTGATTCAGCAGGAATTACTATGGATGCCAACACTATGGGAGCCTTGGGGACAAATCCTGCTGTGTGCTTGCTGATATTCACTGGATTTTCTTGGAAGTTCAGTTGATCTTGATGAATATGATTTCTTCCCAAAAGAAGAAGAAATGCTTGTGCCCCTGGAGGCTGTTGGGACTGAATTTTCTCTTGGGATAGGTTGTAGGAGTCAACTTTTATGCCTCAGATACCTATTATCTTTAGTCACTACCCAGAATAGCACCTTTTTCAGTAATCAATATTCTATATTTGCAATCATTTTCTTTTTTCTTGAGCCAACTTCCACAGCTCTTTTTCTTCTAAACCTCTTCTCTTTTGCCTTCTTAAATCCTCATTCTGTGGGGCTAAACTTTTATATTCTTCTTTAAGTCTCCCTACCTTAACTGAATTTTAGCTCCAAAGAGACTGCATTCTATATAGGCCTTTTAATTAATACTCATTATCCTGTAAGCCAAATAATATTGGACACAGGGTAAGCATCTTCACCATTCTCTTCCTCTCTAGCCTCTTCCTTATTTAAAATATAGCTGACCCTTGCATAACTGCAGGGGTAAATCCATGTATAATTTGTAGTTAGATCTCCCTGTCTGTGGTTCTGCATCCTAGGACTCAACCAACCTAGACTACCTAGTATTGTAGTAGGTATTTATTGAAAAATTCATGTATAAGTAGACCTGCCCAGTTCAAACCCGTGTTGTTCAAGGGTCAATTGCATACTTAGGTCCCTTTTACCCACGAACCCTCTCTTTACTTCATGCCCAACTCTGTGTTCATCATATCTCCTTCCTTGAATGCATATTCCTTTTTCTTCACATCTTCACTTTCTGTTCATATTTAAACTTTTGAAATTTTGCTTCTGCCCCACCCACCTCAGTAAATCCACTTTTATTAATGCCCTGTATTGCTAAATACAGTAGACACATCTGTGTCTATGCCACACATTGTCATATGCTAGCATTTGTTAATATTTATCACTCTCCATCCTAAAAAAATTATCTTCCTTTGGATTCTGTGATTCTTGACCCTTCTCACTCTCTTCCAGCATCTCTCAATGTCCTTTGCTCTTTCTTCTTTCTTAATCCTGGTGTCATTTTTCCCCATGATATTCTTTTTTTTTAATGTATCATTATAGGCCATTACAAGGTTTTGAATATAGTTCCCTGTGCTACACAATAGGAACTTGTTGTTTATACATTTTATATTAGTAGTTAGTATCTGCAAATCCCAAACTCCCAATTTATCTCTTTCCACCTCCTTTCCCCCCCAGTAACTGTAACTTTTGTTTTCTATGTCTGTGAGTCTGTCTCTGTTTTGTAAATAAGTTCATTTGTGTCCTTTTTTTTTTTTTTGAAATGCCAATCAAAACTATAATGAGGTCTTAATTACCTCACACCAGTCAGAATGGCCATCATTAAAAAGTCCACAAATGATATATGCTGGGAGGGTGTGGAAAAAAGGGAACACTCCTACACTGTTGGTGGGAATGTAATTTGGTGCAGCCACCATGGTAAACAGTAGGGAGATTCCTTAAATAACTAAAAATAGACTTGCCTTATGATCCAGCAATCTCGCTCCTGGACATATATCTGGAGGAAGCTCTAATTTGAAAAGATACCTGCATCCCAGTGTTCATAGCAGCACTATTTACAGTAGCCAAAATAGGGAAGCAACCTAAATATCCATTGACAGTTGACTGGATCAGTTGAGTGTCCCTAGTTCCCAGCAAAGTGACTGAAGGATGCTTATTACTTATATCATTTAGAATGAATTAGTTAATGATTATCCTTAGTCATATTTGACTTAGCCAGATGAGGTGCTTTTGTTCTTTATGTGAAATTTAATGTTTAATATTATTGTTGATGATGTTTTTACCTAATCTACCTGGTAATATGTAATATGCTTTTGATCAGTACTCATTTGCCATTCTGGCTATTGTAGGTTATCTTTCTTTGTCAACGAAATACAATGTATATTCGCCCTCATGTTCGTTCTCCAAACTGCAGTCTAGTAGGCACGACTGCCATTTCAGCAGCCCATATAGAAAGCATCTTTTACTCAGCCTCATCTTTTCTAAAATATTGCCACTATTTTTCTCTCAAAAAAAAATCTTCAAAAGCTAGTTCTTTTCTCCTTTGGATTTCTGCACTTGCTGTCTCTCATCTGTAATATTGCAGTTTTCTCCTCTAATTGTATATCTCTAACTCTACTGCTGTCAGTCTTCAATTTCAGAATGTAAGTTTTCTTATCAATCTGAAACTGTCTCCACACTCATAATTTTTTTTTTTTAAAGCAGACTTTGTTAATGGCCTGGTATTCTGAGAATTTGCTTGCTGTACTCTCAAGAGGAACTCAATCATATGTGAATTCCCTGTTTTTTATGAGGCCATTTGTTATAGATAAAGTGAATAGTTAAGCCTCAGAAAATCCAGGATTGTCATTTCACTGGAAAATGAAAGGAAAGTTTCTAATTCTTCTTGGCTCATAGTTTATCATAATAAATGCTTCAGAGATGAATGCTTTTAACATTCCCTGAGATTTTCTGAAACTTTTAAATATGCATTCACTTAACTGTTCTCAAATTTATGTACTGTGAATAGTTATTAATAATAATTTACAAAACACTGCTGAGGAGTTATGAATTTAATAATATATCTTGTTGTAAGACACATTTTTGAAATTTGCAGAACTTCAATAAGCCTTTATATACTTTAAAGTTTCTTTTTTCATTTTAATATTTAGCAAGAGAATAGTTGAGATCCCTTCTACACTCACATTAATAGATTCTATAACTGTTGAGTGACTTTGTACATTATATATTTTGCTATCAGGAGGTTAGTTATAACTATGAAAGCTAATATAGGAGATTATGTGGAGTCATATTAAACAAAGGAGATAAAGTCTCAGAAGATTGTTCTCTATCTGAGGAAAACCACAAATCACACTTTTTTGGAAATTATATTGTCTACTTGTGGCAGTCATTAACACTGGTGGAATTCTCCTTCAATGTAATTTCTCTTTCCAGTTAAATAAATTCTCAAGAAAATGACACAAAGTGCCCCTCATAATTTAGGTAGAGTATTCAGAGAAAAAATTTCCCATGTAACTCAGCCTCTGTTTAGGCTAAAACTGAATGCTGTGGCTTAGTAATGTGTTCTCATAAAGAAGAAAACATGTGTGAACTTTACCATCGGACATTGTCTCATTAGTTGTAATTGAATAAATCTTAACATTGTTGACATATTAAGTTGGAGGGCAGGTAAAGTGAAAATTCAGTTCTGCATGCTAGAAATTTTCCATTGAGCTTAACATGAATCTCAGAATTGCTGCTTAAAATTACGCTAAGTGAAATAAGTCAGACAAAGACAAATACCGTATGATATCACTTATATGTTGAATCTGAAAAATACAACTAGTGAATATAACAAAAAAGAAGCCGATTCATAGATACAGAGAACACACTAGTGGTTACCAGTGGGGAGAGGGAAGAAGGGGCAATAAAGGGGTGGAGGATTAAGAAGTACAAACCATTACATATAAAATAAGCTACATAGATATATTGTACAACATGAGGAATATAACAAATGTTTTTATAATAACTAAAAATGGAGTATAACTTTTAAAAATTGTGAATCACTCTACTGTATGCCTGTAATTCCTATAATACGATACATCAACTATACTTCAATAAAGAAATTGTGCATTAACTGATGTATTAGTTTAATTTCAAAAAGATAACTTATTTAGGGTGAAAAACTTAAATGAAAAGCTCAAAGAGAAAACATATTACCTGTAATCTCACCATCTAACTAGTTATTTAAAATTTTTTCTTCTATATCCTTTCACATACACTGGTCCCTCAGTATCCTCAGGGGATTGGTTCCAGGAACCCCTCTGCAGGTAACAAAAATCCATGGATGCTCAAGTCCCATGCAGTCAGCCCTCCCTATCCATGGGTTCCACATCTGCATATTCAACTAAGGGCTGATCAAATATTTCCATTTGAATATTTACTATATAATAATAATAATATATTTTCATTATACTTAAGGTCATGAAGAAGAGACATGTATCTAATTTTCCAAAATTTAATTTCTCTTTCTCCTCTCTTGAATTGGCGTACAAATCCTTCATTTGTACAAAGTTTTGTCATTTGACTCCCATATGTTACAGTTTTTGCATGACCCCTTGACCTTTCTCATACTGGTTATATTTATTATATCTAGAACTTTTCAGCTGCTATTCATCATTCTCTATGTTCTTTGATTTTTCTAGTAATATCAAGTGACCCTATCTCCATGATTATTTTAAAATTTGTAACATTAAGCTTAAAGTAATGTTTAAAAGCAATTCCAGTGCTTTTGGATCGTGATTTGTGATAATATATTTCAATTTAAAAGGTTAAGAAGATAACTTGGATTCTAATTGTGACAACATTTAGAATTTCTGTTAAGAAAACTAGTTATACACTGTGAAGCTCAAATCTTTGTCATGATGTTTTGTGTTTATGTGTACTACCATCTACACACCTCCCTTTATCAGAACATGGCCTTCCCATTTCTAATTCTTACCTATGAATATAGGATTAATTTTGGATAATTTGAGTCAAGGGGAAGAAAGACATTTTAAATATAAACAAGTATAAGAATTTTTGTGTCATTTACTCAAGTATTTAATGTCCTCAGTATAATTTAATTTTTATGTAGATTTACCTGTTTTTGTTAATTTACTCTCAGGCATTTTCTTTTTGTTGCTTTGTAAATGGTAACTTTTCTTCCATTATGTTTGATTTTTGTAATCGGCCACAGTAGTTTTTTATTGCTTGTAATATTTCATAAGATTTGATTATCTTGGTATTCTATAAATATATCACCTACCATGAATGCCTGATTCTGTCTTTCAATTTTTATATATTTTATCAGCTAATTGCATTGGACAGTTTAGAGAAGTATTAAGTTGTAATGGTGTAAGCAGTTGTTATTACTGATTACATTAGTACAAGATCTAAACATCCATGTATTTTGGAGTTAACTTCACTTGTGGTCATGTGTTGTTCTTCTGATGGATTTCTTGATTCCATTTGCCCAAAGTCTATTTAAAACTTTTCTACCATATTTAAAATCATGGTCTTGTTTTTATTCTAACATCTTGGTCAGATTTTGGTGTCAATGTCACGCTGACTTTGTTAAAAAGCGGTTGGTAAATGTGATAGTTAATTGTGTCAACTTGGGTAGGCTGTGGTGTCTAGTCGTTTGGAAAATACAACTTTAGATGTTGCAATGAAAATATTTTGTAGGTGCAATTAACATTTACTATCAGTTAACTCTAAGTAAAGGAGATGACTATCAATAATGTGGGTGGACCTCATCCAATCAGTTGAAGGCCTTAAGAGCAAAATCTGAGGTTTCCTGGGAAAGAAGGAATTCAATCTCAGAAATGCAGCAAGCTCAGGAAACTTGCCTGAGTTTCCAGCCTGCCAGCCTGTCCTACAAATCTACAAACTGAACCCCCTCCCATATTTTTGGAACCATTAGTTCCAACTGATTATGTTTCTCTGGAGAACCCTGAGTGGTACAGTAGGTTTCCTTTTGCCCTTCCCTTTCCATGATTAGAGAGGCAGTGTAGATTGTATGGTAGTTAGGAGGAAGGACACTGAGGTAGAACCTATTAAATTTTCTGTGTACATATCACATCACTTGGGAATAATGACAGTTGTGTTTTTTCCTTTCCAATCATTGTCTCTTTGCTGTTGTTGCTGTTCTTGTATTATTGTACTGATTAGGATCCCTAATATAATATTGAATAAGATTGATGATATTGCTTCATTTTGTTTACTATCTCAAAAGGAAGAAGATGTTTTGCTTTAGGTTTTTTGTTGCTAGAGGATAAATACTAGACAAGTAAAACCCTATTGCATAATTTGCAGATGAAATTGAAAAATAAATGCCATGATTCAGTAAGCTGAGCATGTGAAAAGCTTCTTCCATTTGACTTTATGTATATTGTAAGGTATATTTTTCATCTATGGAAGCTGTTTAAATAGTTATTGAAGTAACATAAACATAGAAAGTCATTTGTATTGCTCTGTCATTAAATGTTAAAACAAAATTTTCAAATTAATTAAACAGAGAGTCAATAACATTGCTTCAGTCAAATTATCAATAAGAATATTCTAGTAAGTGCAAAATTCTTTTTGTATTGTTAAGAAATTTCAAGAACACAAAATAAAAATTACTTGAAAATACTGTTATATAATCCAGCTCATTTAAAAATGTGTGTTTTTGTGTTTTTTTAATCTACTGAATACAGTATGTTAGTGCATGGCTATAATTAACCAAGAAATACATATAAATATATAGATACTGGGAGAACATTGGCAAGAGCAAACTTTTTCTGATAGTCATGGTCAAAATATTTGGAGATCACAACATTGTAGCATTCTTTGCAATCATAATATATCTGATAGAACTTTTAACACTACCATTCAACTTGAGCTCTCAAAATTTTTGGTGAAGGTTCTTAGTGAACATTACCATGAGGTTCAGTACTTTTATCTTAAGGGCAGGATGGAAGTGAAAGCCAGAGTGTTTCTGAGGAATGAGCAGAATAGATAGGAGGCATGTGTGAAAGGAGGAGGTGTAAATCAAAATAGCATACAATTTTTAAACTCAGTATCTAGATTGGCAGTATACATAAGACTGAAAGAAGAGATCAAAAGGATGACCCAAGACTATTTACCTTGGTGGTTTAGAGAAAACAGGAAAAGGTTGATGGTTAAGCCTTTGGGTAGGAAAAAAATGCCTCTCTGAAGGGGTTAACTCTGACACTTCCTTATTCACAGAGCTAAGGAGGCTGTCAGCATATACAGCTGTAGACAGTCTACCTCTGAGGTAGATTGGGAGGTTATAGGCAAACACCATTTTTTTTGCTAAAGACTTTTGCTGAGTCTTTGAAAAATCTAGGAACCATATCAAGTAGACAGTTGGATATGTGGGTCAGGAGTTCAGAGAAGATTCAGAGTAGGAGATATTTATTAGTTGGTTATGGTATTTTAGAACATTATACAAGTTTAAGGAAGGAGGTAGATGAGGTTACCTAGGGAAATAGTGTAGAATGGGAAGATCATAGAGTCTTAGATCCAATCTGGGGTTTAGAGTTCAGGTAGCAGATGAAGATATGATGATGGGGCCTGAGATGAAATAGCAAGAGAAGAAAGAAAATAAGAGTGAAGAGACATGGATGCTGACAAAGAAAATAGCCGTTCCATATTCTTTATAAATGTTTTGTAATATTGAGGTAGGTTAATGGATGCTACACAATAAATGACCTATAAACAATTCAGTTCTTCTCCCTAAAAGGCTAAAAATCCCAGACTATGTATACTTCATTTTGGAGAAAGAATCAAGACTGTATAAGGATTGAGTGCTTCCTTTATTCTTATAAATAGGAAGGATACTTACTGTGATTTTCTCACATCTAGGAATGTCCTCATTTTCCAATCTGTTTTCTTGGCATCTGGAGAAACAATAGATCAAGAGTAAGTGTGTGCTTCATATTTTACACCTGCTCTAAGGATTTATGCTATTCATAGTAATCACTGGCACCCTGCTTCCTACCCAGGGTGAAGGAGGTCTTTGAGTTGAGTAAGCATCAGTGGGTGCAGTTATAATTGGTTGATAGCAGCAAAAATAGTGAACAAGTTGTCCAAATGTTGCAAGAATTCTTTGGAAGGGGCATGGGCAATTAGCCAAACAGAGACATTACTGTCACAAGGCAACACGATGAAGTCAGTAGTGGGAGAAAGTTCAAGTTCTCTTTTTTTTCACTTTAATCCTGAAAGACTGGAGGCTTATTTCAGAGAATTAATGTAACCTTTTTTTTTTTTTTTTTTTTGGCCCCGTACAATCTGTTGGTACCCTTACATTGGTAATCTAGAGAAATAGCCGTTGAATTATTAATCCCTCAAAGAGAGCTAGACTTCATCTGACAGTTGCTGTGAGATCATGCATAACTAGACCCAGCCCACATGGGCCTTTGTTATATCTGGTCTAGAGAAAAAAAGAGTGAGCAAGAATTGAAATCAAGTTATATCTAGTAGAAAAGTTGGGCTGGGCATAAGGAAGAGGTTAAAAAAAAAGAGGGATGCAATTAGACTGGAAAGAGTGATAAATTAAATATTGTAAAATATTTCAGAGGGCTAGAAATGGATTGTAAAATTAATTCGTTGGTCTTTATCTCTGCTATTTTAATAAAAGTAAGATTTGCTTCATAATAATGTCATTAGTTTGAAAGTAGTGTGTTTAAATCCTTTCCAACAGAACTGTATTAAAGGCAAACCAGTTGTATTCTGGATCTAATATAAGGTTTTTCACTGTCTGAGGAGATCTCAATTCTTGGTTTGCAGATTGCATCATTGTCCCAAATAATAAGCATATATAACACAAAGATACCAATAATCATAGTAAGAGATTGTGAAGTTTTATTTTATTGAAGGACTATAAAACTTTAAGTTTAAATAAAACAAGAAGTGAGAGATAACTCTGTGTAGAGCTATGTGTTCTCAGGTCTCCCAAGTTCCACATGGGAACAGTTGGTGAGAGGGAACAGTGCCCTTTCTGGAAAATTTACACCATCCTTTAGAACCCCGCTACACTACCTGAGCCACTTGACTGTTGCAGGGATATGACCCTGTGTCTGCTACCTTCCAACATGCAGGAAATTATTGGAAAATTCTGACATTTACTTCAGTATGGAGTGAAGATGTTGCTTCCCAGAAGCGTCTCTCTGTAGCTCCAGACTTCAGGTATCTCTGAATTCATTTCTCCACAAAAAGACCACAAAGTGATGTCAAAATTAATTATCTGAAATATTTCCTGCATGCCTATTTCTATTGTTAATATACTAGAGAAAATGAATAAATATTAATTATATTTTTGTGTATATTGTTCTCTAATTCTCAGATATTTGAAAATTAAAGTTGTTGGTAAAATATCTCATTTTTTAATTTAGATAATTGACACCATATGTATGTGGCTAAAGGTGGAAAATAAAAATAACTACTTTCTTTCAATGATAATAGCTGCTCCAAGCACTGAAGGCAGGAGATCTTGGGCTCTGCAGACATGTTGCTTGGCTTCTATTTTCTTTCAGATAAAGAGATTGAAAAGACCCACTTTTTTTGCAGACTCCCTTGTAGTTAGGACTTTGGGTTTCAGTTATTTTCTGAAAAACAAGTGTACCTGTGAGAGATTTGAAAGACAGAATAGAGGCAGAAGCCAACTTCTTGCTGCTGTTGCAGTCAGCAAATGAAGTCTAGAAGCACTGATATTGATCAGCAGTTGACAAGGCTTATATTTTATATCTTTTTCAAAATAATCCATTTATACCAGGTTTTAAAATTTAATTTCATAAACTTAATTCCTTGAGTCTTTCTTCTTTCTTCTCTGGATTACAATTTTTTAAAGTTTATGGTAGAAAACAAAAACAAATACTGTGCCATTTTCTTACTAGGAGTTTCTTACTAAGAATGCTAATGGGTTCTTTGCTTACTTTACTGTTTGTTTTATTGCCACTGATCATTTTTAGTCCCTTTCATTAGGTTTTTGGGGGAAGGTCTTACAGTTTCATTATTGTCCTCCTGATATACTGTCTTATCCCCGGGAATATTCAATCTTTATGGGTGGTGCAAATGCCAGAGAAAACATGAGATACCTCATTTTATCACACTTCACTTTATCGTGCCTCACAAATACTGTGTTTTTTAAAAATCAAAGGTTTATGGCAACTCTGTATTGAGCAAGTATATTGGTGCCATTTTTTCCAACAGCATTTGCTCCCTTCATGTCTCTGTGTCACATTTTGGTAATTCTCACAATATTTCAAACTTTTTCAGTATTATTATATTTGTAATGGTGATCTGTGATCAGTAATCTTTGAAGTTACTATGACTTGGCTAAAGGCTCAGAAGATGGTTAGAATTTTTTAACAATAAATATTTTTAAAATTTAGGTATATACATTATTTTTATTTTTAGACATAGTGCTGTCACACACCTAATAGTTTACAGAAAGGGGTGAATGTAACTTTTATATGCACGGGAAAATAAAAACATTTGTGTGACTTACTTTATTGTGATGCTCTGGAGCAAACCCACAGTATCTCTGAGGTGTGTCTGTAATGCACTCCTTAGCTCTGTTAGGTCAGTTTACAGGAACCACTAAACCTGGAGAACGAGCTTGGTCATCTCATAGCCCCTTTTTTCTCCTGATCAGTGATAGACAGTAGATGAAGCAACATGTATACATGAAGATTTATCTGCATTGATTACATTGAGAGATACCAGAGGTCTGGAGATATGTAAGAATTCACGAACCTTTCTATACTGTTGGTGGGAATATAGTTTGGTGCAGCCATTATGGAAAACAGTATGGAGATTCCTCAAAAAACTAAAAACAGACTTACCATATGATCTAGCAATCGCACTCCTGGGCATATATCTAGGGGGAGCTTTAATCCAAAAAGATACATGCACTCCAGTGTTCATAGCAGCACTATTTACAATAGCTGAGACATAAAAACAACTTAAATGTCCATCAACAGATGAATGGATAAGGAAGTTGTGGTGTATTTATACAGTGGGATACTACTCAGCCATAAAAAGAATGAAATAATGCCATTCGCAGCAACATGGATCATTTAGAAACTGTCATTCTAAGTGAAGTAAGCCAGAAAGAGAAAGAAAAATATCATATGATATCACTTATATGTGAAATCTTAAAAAAAAGACAAATGAAGTTATTTGCAGAACAGAAACAGACTCACAGACATAGAAAACAAACATGTTTACTGGGGATGGGAAGGGGATGGGAAGAGATAAGTTGAGAGTTCAGGATTTGCAGATACTAACTACTATATATAAAATAGATAAACAACAAGCTTACACTGTATAGCACAGGAACCTATATTCACTGCCTTGTAGTAACCTATAATGAAAAAGAATATGAAAATGAATAAATTTATGTATATGTCTGACAACTATTATGCTGTACACCTGAAATTGACACAACATTGTAAACTGACTGTACTTCAATAAAAATAGAAAAAAATGAAAAGAAACAATGAAAAAAAAGAATTCCCTAAGTTATGAGCTTGATAAGATCTTTAGCATTCACACATTGCCACATTGTGGTTGCACCTTCTTCTGCTATACAAACCCCTCTGAAACCACTCCCCAGACTTCTTTCTTAGCCAGGGAGAGCATGAATTTCACTAGCTACTTACTAATTACTGTTTAATTCCTTGCTTGCTCTTTTTCAAATAACAGTGTGGTTATTAGAAGCAGGGTGGACATGGGGTTGGGGAGTGAATTAAATTGGTAACAGTACCAGTTAAGTTCTGCTCTAGCCAGGATGTCTCTTCCATTTGACTGAAACTCACCTGTATTCTTGTCTCATCCCACCCATGTGGTAACAATAATTTAGAGACTCTGTAGTCTCGTCTCCTTACCTAGTTTGATTTCCTTAGCATCTCTCCAAATTTACTAATTTAAGATCCAGAATATTTCCAATCTTTTTCCATTTATTGTGTAGTGAATTTCTAGCTAAAAACTTTTCCATAATTTTATTATGACAAATACTAGACAATATAATCTAATTCTTACCAGTATTTAAAATTGTGAAAAACATGAATATATGAAGATAAAAATGATTTTGTCGTAGTCAGCACGAATTAATATTTCTTTACTGAATTCTTTTATCACCTGCTTAAATCATCATATGATGTAACATATGGTGTAATTAAAATAGGTCAGTAATAATTTACAGGATTGAAAAAGTTTTAAAAAATCACAGTACTTTGTAATTCACAAATGCATCACAAGCAATCTGATAAAGTTACTTTTTTTCCTATAAGAAGGGCTACTACAGAGGGAATTCTTGAATTAATAGATGCCTCATGAATAATGGCAAACAGGTGCTTCATGATACAGCACAAAACCATGAAGCATGGTAGCCTTGAATATGAAATTTTGTTTCTGAAAGTCTATTTTTTCAGTCAGCTCTCATAAATGAATACCATTGAGGCTTTTGTATGTAGAGATCAGACATTTCATGAACTCAAGGACCTAATTGCTTGTGAATACTAAGAATCCTGTAAAAATAGTTGAAATAAATTCTTATGAAGGAGCAAAGTACATAGATCTAACGGTGGATTTTTAAGAACAAAGACTGAAATATTTCATTACATTTAGAAAGAATTGTTGCTTGAAATCTTATATTAAGATGTGTTCATTCAGGTGCCAAGAGCGATACATTGATGGATTGCAGTACAAAGGGGGAAAAGGAGAGGAAGGTACAGTACTACATATGTTACTAAACTCATTTCACCTGTAAAGGGAAGAATATTGATTTCATTCATCTCACTTAGTTGGGAGTCTGACTTAGGAAAAATTCAAGTTCATTGACATCAACTCTAAATATGACAGGATTATATTGAGAACAGAAAGAAAAGGGAGCAGAAAAATGATAAATGTAACTTCATTAAGAAAATTTAAAAACACTATTTTTCTTCATGAGAAGGCAGCAGAGGAGCCAGGGATTCTGGCTGCATCTTTAATCTACGGTGACCTCAATGACATTTGTGATCTATGGGCTTTACCTTAAAAGCGTATGTGTGTGCATGTGCATTTATATATGTGTGTGTGTGTGTGTGTGTGCGTGCGTGCATTTTTTAAGAACAATCAAGACACACAAGTCAATAGAACTAGTGCATAAATTATGTTTTCTCCTGAATGCTATTTGTTTTGTATGTGTATATTTGTGTTTTGAAAATAACAAGAAGCTTTATAAAAATAATGCAGTAAGTATATTTCAATTTCACATTTTTAATAAAAATAATTGTAAGCTTTTCACTTAACTAGATTTTTTTCTTTTACTGTTCTTACTATATTTTTTCAAATCATGGAAGCTTTCACCATCACTACCTCTGAGTATTGTTTACTGTGATTCTTCAATTCTTCAATCTATATATTTAGCATTTATTTATTATCTTCTACATATAAATTATTACTTTAGATACTATAGGAGACATAAAAGTGAATCAAACCTAGAAGTTATTTTCAAAGAGATTATAGGGTATTGCTTTCATCTACTACTTGAGAGACTGTTTACTGGTAAGAGTTTTTCCTAATTCTGGATGGTGGGCACTCTGTTTGGAAGGCAAGAACTAATGTCCTTGGGCTAGTCAGTTATTCCATGAGGAATATGGGAGTATGATCTGCTGCTCAGGTGAGAGCAGGGTCCACCCTTGAAAGCAGAGGCCATCTAGATAGATCTTCTAGATCCTTTTAGAATAAAGGACTGTTAGAATGCTATACAATTATGGGGAAAAAGTGAAACTCCTCAGTATAAATGATTGTATTGATTGTATCTATCATTCAACATACACACTTGCATATGGTGCAAGGGTGAGCTCTAGCATCAGAATGAGAGCTGGAGAGTCAGAAAAGTTGATGGATACAAGAGAGAGGATTAATAACGTTTGGGGATAGGGGAGAGGCTACTTGAGAGACTGAATTTCAAGCAGCCAGTTTAAAAATGCATTACGTATTTCCTGTGGCTTATAAATAATTATGAAAAGATAAATTATTTTTTGCAGTTCAAATGCCCTAGGTAGGTTTTTAATTTGACAAATTGGGCATGGTAACATACTTTACAATTTTATTTAAATTCTTCTGAACTATTGTGTTCAGATATGTGTAAAAAGATAAAGGCAAAGCTCCTTTTAAGCAGCTAAGAGTTTCTGGGTTCATTAAGTTATTACCTTTAGCAATTTTGTACAAAGTAATTAGTAAAAGCTATGAGCAATGAGCTCCAAATGAGGGAGGTGTGAATGAGCAGAAGATGGTTAAGGGAATAAATCTTGTCCTCAATTATACACAACTTGTAAGTGTCTCTGGCCTTTTTTTTGTTTGTTTGTAGTAGCAGAAACTGTGTAAAGGGGAGAAGCAGCTACTCTTCATCAAAAAGATAAAAAAGCCTTAAGCACTTTATAGCTAAGTAGAAACAATAAGGCCACAGATAAATGCCTTATTTTAGATAAGCCTCCATCAGCAGGTCAATTAGGGAGAGCAAATAATTAAAATGGAAAGTTGAGGTGTTAAGCTTTTCTACCTAGACACTTAGAGAAGTGCTGAAGCAGAAAGACTAGCACTCAGAAATGTTGGAGCTCAATTAAAGATTTGGGGTATATTTTCATTTTATACCTGAATAGGAGATTATCTGATCTAAATTAAGTAATGACAGATAAGAGTTGAAACATATGAAGAGCAGAATACTTAATTCCAGTGCATATTTATGGTTTACCCATTTTGTCATTTTTCTTCTTAAAATGACCATTTAACCAAAATATTATATATGGTTTGATGATTTTTGGTATTTTATATTTTTAATAAAAACCAACAGCAACCAAATCCCACAGTAAACCATATGAAACACAGCACGCCTAGGCAACTGGGTACCAGAAAATACTCTGCACTAATTCTACAAAAATATGGGGAAGATAAAGTGGGTAATTTCCAGGAAAATGTCTAAGAGGAGAGAAATGCACTAGCCTGTTAACTGCAAAATTCAAAAGCCAGCTATAACTACAAAATTCATAGTTGTTTTCCTCCAAGGGATGCAATATTCCAGAATATCGTATGGAACAGGAACTCCCTTAACACTGGTTAAACAAGATGCTAGCTGCTTTGCTTGAATGATAATCCATTTAATTGGACATGTTCAGCTACAAACTGTTGAGTAAACATTTAGTTATCTCTTTTGTGTTAGCTGAGTCACTTTATTTGTTTCCCTACTCAAAACAAGAGAAAACATGAAACATATTTATTTAACACAATTGGATTCTCACTGCTTTCTTCAAGCACATCAATCCAGAAAACCCAGGGAGAAGACTTTGTATTAAAACGTAATATGGTGTGAAAATTTAAATTCTCAAAGAACAGCAGATATAATGTGGCAAATGAACAACAAAATTGTGTAAAGCTCCTTATTCAGTTGAACTTCACCTCTGTCTTCTGTCCTCTCATTCCTTATTCTGTTCAGAAACCTGAGTGAGGCTTTATGGTATTTTCCTTAAGAACTAGGAAATGTTTTGCAATTTAGTGTCAATGCCAAAATAGAAAATCTATTTTTAACACTCCAAGACAATTTATTTGTTACCATTCATAGTTTTCTGCAACTGTGTCTTTTTTTTTTCCTTTTCCCTGGAAGTTTCTTTTCCCTATAGTTCTGATATAAACAACTTCTGCATTTCTTTTTTAAAAACTTCCACATCTTTTTCAAGTTGTGCTTGTTAAAAGCCTTGTTCTGGCTACACAACTAACTCCAAACTGTCAACAGAGATTTTACACATAAAGTAGCTGAGATTTTAACAATTTTATTCAGGGAAAAATAGTTCCTTCAGGTAGTGGTTTAATTATTCACAGCCTCAGATAAATCTCTGTCTTGTTTTCAAACTAACTTTGAGAAAGGACTTAACTTTTCTTTGGAAGTCATTTTAGGGACTGTGTGAAAAAATTTTTGAATTTTATAAAACATTCTTTCCCTTTCATACTGAGGATAAAAGGTGATTTCTTTAACTTTTTTTTTTTTCTGTTCACACTTTTCCTATTTGAGAAACACTACTCCCAGATGCTAGCAAGTAAGATTTGACTATACCACAACCTTTTGAGGAAAAAGTAGCAAGAAACATTCAGAGAAAAATAAAACTGCAAAAAGAGTTCTAAGATATTTACTACTCATAATAAACTAGAGTGAGTATATGGACAACTTACTGAATGAAACTCCATGTTCTATTTCTCCATGATATAGCATAGGGCTATAGAGTATAAATAGTCATATATGGAAAAGGGTATGAGAGAATACATCAGACTACTTTAAAATATATAAAATTACATATATAAAATTATTACATATATATATATATATACACACACACACACATATTGCATATGCTCATTGTACTTAGGCATCCTTTCATTGTCAGCCTCATGTAATAATTTTGGAAGGGAGAGTTACTTGAAACAGATAGTATTTGCTACCATTCATTTATAATTTTATGCTTCCTTTAAATAACATTTAAGATGGCTAAGATGAATTAGTCATCGGGTGGTGGTTTTGTAGGTCATGGCTGGTGTGATTAATACAAGCAAGGAATAAGATTTCTTTCTTTGAAAGGAATAAAAGGCATAGATTTTTTTTTTAATGTTTTCTGTAGGAATTCAGTGAGATAGGAGGGTGTACAGTGAAATCAAACAACTAACAATAAACAGAAATGTACCAAAATTAGAAAATAAGAGTTTATATGCCTCACATCTTTTATTAACATGCTTTACAGATATGTGTGTACTATGGGCACAGTCTGAGTTTGTGTAAAGTGCTTTATAAAATATTTGGTACAATACCATTGACACAAGAAAGTAAATTGATTTTGATTAAGTGTTTTGGCAGGTACAAAAACTTTGTAAAACAGAAAAAAGTTTCAAATTAAAAGTATCCATCCCCATTTACTTTCCCTTTTATTTCTTTATGACAGTAAAAACCTGAACATTTTCTTGTCTGCATCTTATTATTAAACCATACTAACTGGACTCTTTAAAAGATACATTATTAATCCGGTGAGACAACTATTGTACTATGCAAAACTGAATACAACTACAAAATCACATAAAATCTGTTAAATAGCTGGAAATTGAAGAATTTGTCAGCCCCAAAACACTATTTGATGTAACTTATATGTGAGTCCCATATAGAATTTTCCCCCAATACATAGCATACTAATTTTTATAAAAATAAAATTTTAAATTGGTGATATGCAATTTTCTCCAGATAATAATTTATTTGGAAATTTATTAGTTGACTAAAAGTTGTCTATACAGAGACATGTCTTGATAAAGTTATGAGACATTAAAAGTAGAGAAAAATACTATGGACATTAGGAGAAAGTAATTTATTACCATTGCTGCTAAAAATAAATCAGGTTGGTTGTATACTTTATATTAGCCCATCAACAGAGCATTGGCTATAACATCTGTAGCAAAAGAAAGTGTGCTTTAAGAATGTTTTATTCAACCAAATTGTTTAGAGCTAAAGCAGCAGGCAAACATCTTCAAACATGTAAGTGTTTAGAAAACTATAGCAACATGAATCCTTCTTAGAAAAACAAAACAAAATAGAAGAAATCTAGCTTATCAGGGGATGGATTTTAAAAACATAAAGATACTGATAGTAAAAATTAAATTATTTAAATACATAAATTTGTGGAAATTATGGTTATAACAGAAAATATATTCTAAACCTTGAGAATATAGAAATGGCAATATGATTGGCAAAATAGGAAACAGAGTTGGGATATATATCTATATTGTTCATAGAGGGATATTGTTCAAGTTAATCAAATAAGGCTCACTCCTGATTTTTATTCAGCATAAGGAGTTTCCCTTTTAGTATAGTGAAATGGAATATTTACTTTTTAAAAAAACCTGACTATATCTTTCATTCAAATTTGACTGCCAAAGGCAAGGTTTGTAAGCAAAATGAATAATAATTATCATATTGCAGAGACTAAATCTCACATTTCAAAAATATCATCTCCCGTAGCTTTTATCTATTTTTTATTTGGGATGTGTGTGTGTGCGTGTGTGCACACGTGTGTGTTTTGTTTTATTTGTAAGTTTCCTAGATACATGATAATCCATCCTCAAGGGATTTGTCTAACTGGCTCAGGGTTGTGTGGTCTTGGTTTTCACCTCTTCAACAGAGGTTATCTCTTCCTTGGTATATATATTCTCTTAGTCTGGTAGTGGACAGGGAAAAGAAGAAAGAAGATTGAAACCAAAGTACTTCTTTCTATCTCCTTCTAATACCAAACTGCTTGCATGGAAGAGTATGAGATTTTATGTATAGAATTTAGGATTGAAATAAAAAAAAATCAACTCCTTCGCTTATTAAATAATCTACAGACAGATTTTGCATAACTTTGAAAAATACAATTAAAATGAACATCACTGTCAACATTTAAAATATTATTTTAAGAATTCCATGAGATTTAATTATATAAAATTAAAATCTAGAAATTTACTAATTGGTTCTAGAGTATAGATATCTTGCCCTGTAAATGAGATTGGAATCTTGACTCTAGAATATTTATAGAAGTCAGAAAAATTCTCTAGAGAAATGATAAGTGTAATGTTATTATGTATAATATGGATTTTTATCTTTTCCTTGTTCATATGCAGGCTATCCTGAGGGCTTATTTACATATGGCAATAGAAAAAATCGATAGTAATTGAGAAATTCAAATTAGATGACATGTTCACTTTGATAGGATTAAAGTGCGTATATTTCACCCTAAAATGTTGACAAATTTCAAAGTTAAACAAAATCCTTATTGTTTTAATTCTGTTAATAAAACTCATTTCCTTATGTTCTTTATGCAGTTAATATTTTGTAATTTAAATTTATTTTAGTGGTTTTATATGATTTCAAAGGCTAGATAGACATCATTGAACATTACTCTCTGTCAGCTTATAGGTTAAGATTCAAAATTTAATTTTTGTTTATTAAACTTAAGTAGGCAATTTCACAGTTTTGAGTTTGTTTGCAACATGCTTGACCTGTAAAATATATTAAAATGGTAACTTTAAGACATAACCTCACAATGTGTTCAGATTTTTGTTTCAAACATGTGGATTAGTAGTGGGTGAATAAAGAGAATAATAAAGGTATAGTGTTGTTTCAAAAAATTACCCAATATGACAATTATAATTTTATAACAGTCTCTTTAAAATCTTTGAACTTAGGCAAGGAAAAATTATTTCACACAAACATTGATGAATTCAGAGAATAATATATCAGATTCAGATAACAACTTAGAATGAGAGCACTACTAAAAAATATGCAATCATAATTTTTGTTTCCTCATGCTTGATATAGTATTACACTACCTCAATTAAATCATTTCCTCATTCATTCATAAAAAATATGAAACTGGGATTTAACAAAATTATTAAACACCAACATATAACATACTTTTACAGTTCATTTGACTCATCTATTATTTATCTATATTGAACTGACTTATTAAATACTTAAGAGCTTAAATATTTTATAATACCTAAAAAAGTACTTTTAAAAGATTTATAGATATTAATATATACTTAGTTAAAGCAAGGTGAGATACAAGGGAGCACAAATTTTTCAATGCATAATATTTTCCTGAAAATTTTGAAAACTTGAAAATATATTGAAATTTACATTTTAGAATAATTAAAAGACTAAAGAATGACTATTTACTTATTTCAGTCTAGACTTTTCTCTTCCAAAAATAATTTGTGCAGAATATATTTGGGAAACACTTGTTTCCCTGTGTTGTCAAATAATTTACATTTCTGTAAATTGAAGATAAATAATATAGAAAAATATAGAACATAAAGGCAGAGCTGTATCACCTTATAGTATGTTGTTCAAAGTCAACTGTAATTTGAACACTCTTTGACATAAATCATAGTGATAGTTTTTTTTTTGATCTGTCTCCTGAAGCAAAGGTACTAAAAGGAAAAACAAACAAATGGGACCTAATTAAACTTAAAAGCTTTTGCACAGCAAAGGAAACCATGGAGGAAATGAAAAGACAACTTACAGAATGTGAGAAAATGTTTGCAAATGGTATGACAGATAAGGGGTTAATATCCAAAATACATAAACAGCTAGTACAACTCAACATCAAAAAACAAACAACCTGATTGAAAAATGGGCAAAAGACTTGAATAGACATTTTTCCAAAGAGGACATGCAGATGGCCAATAGGCACATGAAAAAATGCTGAACATTACCATTCATCAGGGAAATGCAAATCATTACCACAGTGAGGTATTACCTCTCATGTGTTGGAATGGCTATCATCAAAACAAACACAAACAACAAAACAAGGATGTGGAGAAAAGGGAACCCTTCATACACTGTTCGTGGGAATCCAAATTGGTGCAGCCACAGTGGAAAACAGTATGGAGGTTATGCAAATAACTAAAAATAGAATTACCATATGACCCAGTAATTCTACTCGTGGGTATATATTTGAAAAAAACAAAAACACTAATTCAGAAAGATACACACCTTCCAGTGTTCATAGCAGCATTATTTACACTTGTCAAGATATGAAAGCAATCTAAGTGTCCATCAGCAGAGGGATGGATAAAGATGTGGTATATATACACAATGGAATACACTTAGCCTTCAAAATAATGAAATTTTTGTGTTTTGCAATAACATGCATGAACTTGGAGGGTATTAGCCTAAGTGAAATAAATCAAGCAGAGAAAGACAAATACTGTATGATATCACTTATATATCGAGTCTAAAAACTAGTGAATATAACAAAAAAGAAACAGAATCACAGATACAGAGCACAAACTAGTGGTTGTCAGTGGGGACAGAGAAGGGGGAGGGGCAAGGTAGGAGTAGGAGATTAAGAGGTACAAACTACTATGCATAAAATAAGTAAGCTACTAGGTGATATTGAATAATACAGGGAATATAGCCAATATTTTATAATAACTATAATGGAGTATAACCTTTAAAACTTGTGAATCACTATATCGTACACCGGTAACATATAATACTGAACATCAACTATACTTCAATTTAAATAAATAAATAGCAACAACAACAACCTCAATTCCTATTACCAATAACCTCAATTCATATTAACCTACACATCATGTCTGGCTTTCAACCGGAAATTACAAGGCATGTGAAAAGACAAGGAAAATACAATCTAAAGAAGCAAAGTATTGGGTGGAGGGTGGGAAGGGATAGACTGAGATTTCAAAACTGTAGAATAGATAAACAAGATTATGCTGTATAGCACAGGGAAATATGCACAAAATCTTATGGTAGCTCACAGAGAAAAAAATGTGACAATGAGTGTGTATATGTCCATGTATGACTGAAAAATTGTGCTGAACACTGGAATTTGACACAACGTTGTAAAATGATTAAAATCAATAAAAATGTTTTAAAAAGAAGCAAAGTATACATTAGAGATGGATTCAAATATCACATAAATGTGGAATTATCAGAGAGAATATAAAGTACAGGTAAAAAGCAGCAAGAAGAAAACTCTGAGAAAGAATCAAATGGAAAGTCTAGAAAGTAGAAAATTCAGAATTAAAAAAAATACTGAAGAATTACTTTAATGAGCTCATCTGTAGATTGGACAAGGCGAGAAGAAGAGCCAGTGAGCTTGAAGATAGGTCAATAGAATTCCCAAACTGAAAACCAAAGAGAAATAAGAATTAAAAACAAACAAACAAAACAATAGAACATCTAGGAACTTGAGGAAAATTTCAAAGGATGCAACATATACATAATTGGAATACCAGAAGGAGAAAAGAGAAAATGGAGTAGAAGAAATAGTTGAAGTAATAATGGCAGAGAACCTTCCAAAATTAGGGACAGACACAAACCATAGTTCCAAGAAGCTCAGAGGACACTAAGCAGGATGAAAGACAAAAACTCTGCTCCTAGGCATATCATATTGTCATTGAAGAAAATCAATGACAAACAGAGATTTTTGAAAGCAGCCAGAGTGGAGAAGAACCTACCCTACTTACAGAGGAACAAGGGAACAGATTACAGTGGAGTTACATCAGAAACATGCAAGGAAGAAAAGAGTGGAGTGAAATGAAATGTTGAAAGAAAAATACCCATCAACTTAGAATTCTGTCTAGCAAAATCACCCTTCAAAAATGAAAGAGAAATAAAAAACGTTTCTCAGAAAAACCAAAACCGAAAGAATTCATCACCAGTAGACCTGTTCTCTATAAACTTTTAAAAGAAGTTATTTTGGGAGAAGAAAAATGATGTAGGTCAGAAACTCAAATCTACATGAAGAAAGGAAGAATTTGGAGAAGGAATAAATAAAGGCAAAATAAAACCCTGTATTTTTCTTATTCTTAATGGATCTAAAAAGTAACTTTAAATAGTAATAGTAACAATGTATCAGGAGATTATAGCATGTGGATAAGTGAATGCATGACCACAATATTGTAAGGGATGGTAGAGAATTCGGAATACTCTTTTGAAGTACTTGCATCCACATGAAGCAATACCTTTCTTTGAAGGTGGACTTAGATTAGTTAAAAATTTATGTTTCATACTTTTGAGGAACCAGTAAAAGAAAATTAAAAAGCAGTAAAATTTATATGTTGTAATCCAGAACAGTTTTTATATTCTTACCCATACCCTTTTTAGCAAAACCAAGCCCCATCAGTAGTTGGAGTAATTAATCTCCTGATAAACAGAAAGTGGATTGTGATGTATGAACTAATTTCAGCACCAGTTAAGAATATTTGGAGGAGAGAGCAGTGATTCTGCTCAGTATTCCTGAATGATATCAATGCCAGAGTGTTCCATGTTCCAAAGGGCTCATTTTCTTGCAATTCACCTAACAGTCTTGATCATGAGTGCTTCTGATCTCGAGATTGGCCCAAGGGCAACCATCTCAAATCTGTTTCCTTAGAAGTTCAATAAAGAAGTAGAAAGAATGCAAGTTAACAAATGTTATACATAATTCACCTTGTGATAGATTAGAGTTTTGCAGTCCCTTTCCCCATCTCCTCATGGAATTATGTATATCCTTTCTCATGTAGCTCTGCAAAGCCTTCAACTATAGACAGAGTATACTTTCTTGTCCTGTTGGCCCTATAGTTTACTTGGCCATGCAGTTTGCTTGGCAGTGGAATGTGGGTAGAAGCAACAGTGTGTTAGATTTTCGTTGAGACAATAAGAAGCATCATTTCTTTCTGCTAACCCATTCTTTCCTGTGATTGCCATGAACATTGCATGCTCCAGATTGCTGCTGTATTATCAGTCTGGGCCTCTACAGCAGACTTAAACCCAGATTTAAATGTCTGAAGTCCAGCCTGTCCCAGTTGAGGCCAGTCTAGATTGTTGGAACGACAGATGACCTGAAGAATTCATGAGTGTGAAAATGGATACTGGTGTTGCCTGTGAGATTTTGAAGTTTTTTACATAGAAACATTAAAAAATGCACAAATGATAAATGTTGGAGAGAGTATGGAGAAAAGAGAACCCTCCTACACTGTTGGTGGGAATATAGTTTGGTGCAGACATTATGGAAAATAGTATGGAGAGTCTTCAAAAGACTAAAAATAGACTTACCATATGATCCAGCAATCCCACTCCTGAGCATATATCCAGAGGGAACTTTAATTTGAAAAGATACATGCTCCCCAGTGTCATACCAGCACTATTTACAATAGCCAAGACATGGAAACAACCTAAATGTCCATTGACACATGACTGACTGAGTAAAGAAGTTGTAGTATATTTATACAATGGACTACTACTCAGCCATAAAAAATGATAAAATAATGCCATTTGCAGCAACATGGATGGACCTGGAGATTGTTATTCTAAATAAGCCAGAAAGAGAAAGAAAAATACCATATGATAACACCTATATGTGGAATCTGAAAAAAAAAAGACAAACTTATTTACGAAACAGAAACAGATTCACAGACATAGAAAACAAATTTATGATTACCAGGTTACCTGGAGGGGAAGGAGATAGGAAGAAATAAATTGAGAGTTCAAAATTTGCAGGTACTAACTACTATATTTAAAATAGATAAACAACAAGTTTCTTCTGTATAGCACAGGGAGCTATATTCAATATCTTATGGTAACCTATAATGAAAAAGAATATGAAAACGAATATATGTATGTACATGTCTGACTGAACTATTATGCTGTATACCAGAAATTGACACAACATTGTAAACTGACTATACTTCAATTAAAAAAGTATGCTTTTTTGTTCTTATATTTAAACCTGTAAAAGACACTAATAGAAGTGTTTTATATATGTGTATTTTAATCTTTAACCACTAATTTGCTTATTTGTATTCACAGAGGGGCACATAATTTATATGTTGTAATTCTGTAGTTATTCTGATTATGTATTAATATACTCAATATAAAAAAAGTCTCTTATACTAAGATGATACAATTTTTAATATGGCTGGTTTAATATGGCCTAATCCATTAATTCTGTGAAAAACAGTTACTGAAACTAGTAAATTTAGTTATTTAATTTAGTTAGCCAACTATTGAGCTGACTAATTTAGTCAAAATGTGAGATAGTCTTAAATGGGGAAGTGTCATATTACCATATTATAGTTTATTACTTTTTTCCATGCTATGCCTTTAGTTAAAAGTTGACATGTTTTGTTGGATAATTTCTTTCTACAATATTTCCTCTTCTTGTAGGAACTCATTCCTAATGCTTTCCTATCCAGACATGCTTTTTCTTTTTTCCCCCCTCAATCCTCTTGTTAAAAGCTCCTTATTCTCTATTCTTTGGTATCTTCTTTAATTTATATTTTTGTGTGATTTTAGTATATCTTACACATATTTTCCCTCTAATCTTGATTATTTTCTTTTATGTACAACTCATTGGGAATTCAGGAATAGCTTCTTCAATTTTTTCCTCCTTTCCTGGTATGCAGTGTGTGGTGAATAAATGTTGAATGATGAATGCTGATGATCTAACCAAGAAACAATCATCCTGTCAAAGCTTCTTTTTGTCAAAATTGCTTATGACTGAAAACAAAAGTCAACAGCAGAAGCTGCTTCCTAAAGTTTACACGTGATTCAGCTGCCTTGTGTTTTGTGTGAGCTCATCCTAGGACAACCAAGAGAATGTTTTCTAAGCAGCTGACACTCAGATCAGGTGGTGTTGTCAAGGCTCTGTCTGCCGGTGACCATTAGCACATCTGCCCTGGGGCTAAACTTCCCAAGCTGTTGAATCTCTAACATGAGTGACATTTTTGCTTGAAAACTCCAGCATGGTCATTTCATTTTACTCCTTTACTGTTGACATCCACCTTTAACCAGTACTTACAATTTCTAATAAGCAGAGGACCTTTTTCCTTCTAAGAATTCCCCCAAACTTAATATCCTTTCATATTTATTATATCAGGTGGCTGAAGTAAAATATCTCAGAAAATAGTTACTAGTAAAAGTGCTAATAAAAAACAAGAACATTATTAAAACACTTATAAAAAGCCCCATATACTTAGCACCCCCAGTATATACTCATAATAGTGAAAATATTTTTAGACAAAATGTTTACGTCAAAGCAACTGTTGTATCATATTAATACAGGTATTTAAATTAGAATCTGCTGTTATCATAAAACTCTAAAATAATATTGTCCAGGCAGATTGTTGAGGCATTATCTTGTTTTGTTCTTAAGAATTTGTAGTCAAAATTAGAAAAAAAATTTTTTATGCCGAACCATCTATGGTAAATAGTCCTTTTAATCATCACATATCTGTTAAATGTTTAAGAGTTGACCTTTGAGGAATCATAGTGAACCAATAGCTCTTTGGTATATTAATTGAATGACTCCTGAGGAGAGCCCAAGGAGTTTAAATGCCGGTTGATCTTGTGAAATATCAGACATGAAAGTGGGGCTCCCACACCTGCCACGTGGCATTAGCAGGGGCAACCGAATCAGCAGCTCAGAGTAATGTAAAAGCAGAGGCTCTTTCAAACCTTCTATTCCGCCTAAAATTGTACTGAATTTCATCTCTCCCTGATGCTTTGGGTTTTATTCTTTATTCAGTGCTTACCTGTCCTGCAACCTGAACCAGCAGATCTTTCTGTCTACATCAACATCTTAATACTTTGCCTTCTTGATTAAGAACTTGCTATTGAGCAAGTTCTTTTCATTTTTCATAGTTGTTCTTCAGACTTTTGAGATGAGATAGCCCATGTAACAGCACAAAAAATAAAAACTTAGGATTAGGCAGTACAAAAATAAAAATATCAGAAATAGGATACATCTATTCATTCACATGTTCATCAATACAATAAATAATTTTTGAGTGCTTAGTGTATACAAACATTGATTGTTCTAGGCTCCAAAGATATGGCAATAAACACTATATTGCAAAACTGAGGAACTGAGGGAAAAAGTGAGATACAAGAACAAAGATGGGGTAATGACAAAACAGCAAAATTTTCATATCTTTATTTCTGTTCAGTAACTTCACTTTCACTTTCTTTAATGACTTATCATTGTCACATATTTCACCTTTCTTTTTAAATCTTGAGGTAAGTCCATAGAGTCCCAGGAAATACCATTGTGCAGAATGATTGCCTTAAATATCTGCACCTTATATTTCAGAAGGCAAGTGCTTCTTTGACATTAATTCAAGTCTGGATATGATTCATTTAAATATATTAAACATTTAAAATCTGATTTTATCATTCAATTAATGAAATCAAACATTGAAAAATAATTTATTGTTGGATTACTTTCCTAACACTTAATAGAAACTGTTTGGAAACCTTTAGTTAATGGTCTCATTGGTATATTTTATTATCCATGATATCACATGCTGAAGCATTAGCTCATACTCTATCTTATATAAATTCTATCTTCCTGTTAAAGAAAATATAGTAGAATTCCTGAACTTAAGAATCAAAAAGACTGGGGAAAATACTTACTCTTATAACTTATGTTAATTTAACAACCCAGAAGTCTCTGATTAACACAGCAGAGATGTGCTGATTTTAATAACTCTTATTTCAAAAACTAGCTATCATTTGATATATGCTCAGCTATATTGACATTTTCTAAAGGGCTTCCTAAAGTTTCTCAAGAAAGAAATTAATATTGGAAACCCCCAAAGTGAAATTTTCTTAACTTGGGGAAATGCTACATAAAGAGTGGTCATTTTTTTTAATAGCAGTCATTGATACTCTGTGTAGTGGGCAGACTCTAGAGTGACTACCAGTAATCCCTTCCTCTTCCTTTGTATAATTCCCTCCTCTCAAATACAGGCAGAACTTATGATTTATTTATAACAATAGAATATGACGAAGTTGACGAAGCATCATTCCTTTAATTTGGTTACATTATATAAAATTCAGTCTTAGAAGGAATCTCCTGCTGGCCTTGAAGAAGCAAACTGCAATGATGTGAGCTGCCTATGGAGAAGGCCACACAGCAGTGAACTGAGGGCAGCCTCTAGGAGCTTGGAACTCTAGTCATACAACCACAAGGAAGTCAATTCTACCAACAACCTCTTGAGTTTGGAAGAGGACTCTGAGCTTCATAGAAATACTTATCCTGGCTGAGACCTTGATGACAGCCTTGAGAAACCCTGAGCAAGAGACCTAGCTAAGCTGTGTTCAGACTCCTGACCTGTGTGAGATGAAAATGTATGTTTTTTTTGAGCTGCTGAATTTATGGTAATTTGTTACACAGCAATTGTGCTCTGATATCTCTTGTCTCTTGTAGTACAGTTGGTTATAGAAGAGGGTGGTAAAACATGCTTGTTCAATGAAATGACTAAATTGGAATTCCTCATTGATGTATAACATACATACATCAAAGGGCACTAATCACAACAGTATAGCTACTTGAAATATAAATTAAAGAAGCATATGTAACCAGCATCCAGAAGAAGACAGAACATTATCAGCATCCCAGAATTTTCCCCCATGCCCCATTTCAGTAACCATATTCCATGCCCCTGCAAAGGTAACCATTATTGTGATTTCCAACACTGTAAACTGATTTCACCTATTTTTGTGCTTATGGAAATGGAGTTATACTGTATGTATATTCTCTCACAATGTGGCCGCTTACTTTTACAAAGCCAACAGAGAGAATCTTTTCAATCTACTATGAGTCTTAGATAAGGTAACAACCAGGGCCATTACTATCCTATCACCTTAGTCATATAATGTAACCTAAAGAAGAGCATGACCATGCCATTATAGTCACAATTCCTGCCCACACTCAGGGAGAGGTGACTATGTTGGGCATGTGCCCCAGGGTACAAGAATCTTGAAAGCCATCAGAGAATTTGGCTTACCCCAAGAAGAGTATCATTGTTTTACAGCTTTGCAAAATTTTTTAATGGCTGGTGACATATAAGACATCTGGAGTTTCATTCATCTGTTGTTTTAGCTGAAATATATGAAGGAAATTTGGCTTCACAGTTGAAAAAAGTGAAACTATTTTCAATACCCTTTCTTAATATTGCAATTACCACTTAAACAACTGTTAATTTCTTAAAAGTTAGTTGCAATGTGCAATCAGAAATCATATCAAAGAACTTTGTGTGCTCCATGACATTAAAATCCATTGGCCCCTCTTGCCTAAAGGAGGTCTGAAAGTGGAAAGAATGGCTTGATTTTATAGAATCATTTGCTAGGCATTAAGCCTTTTTACTTTTGTACATATTTTGCAAAACTTTTGCCTCTTGTTATTATTTACTTTGTAAAAATTAGCTTAATAAACATTTATAAACTATAAAAAAATCTATCTTTTACATATACATGATGTTACCATGCATGATGCTTAAACTTTTCCAACAAACATCAGCTGTTCTCTTTCAAGTGACAAGCTCACTTCACTTATTTTCAAGAAAATTTCTGCCGAAGGCCTCAGATGCACAGAAAATACAGAAGTAGACATTTTTATTTGGTAATAGGTCTTTTTAAAATCAGCAAAAAGATCAAATTAGTGGTTAAATTGCAGTTTTGAATTAACTATTTATTAAAAATTATCCAGCTCTGCCTATAAATATGGGAAATATAATTTATAAAATAACATGGAGATATTCATTGACAGGATTTCTTTTTCATATGTGACATTTATTCTTTGACCTATAGTACTTCTTTTGCTATGAAAATATATTTCTTTCTCTAGTCAAGGTTATGGGCCAAAAGTAACATTTCATTTACTTTAAGAAGATTGTCTTAAAATGTATTTTTATCTTTCATATTGTTAGAAATATTTGAAATGAGTTGTTTCTATAAAATTCTGAAAATAGTAAGTCTAAAATTCCAATTCATGTCTTAAGCTATATAAGCCTAATGAACTGTGTGTAGACCACCATTCTCCCTGTGCTTATATGGTAATTTCCTGATTAATACTAATTAATGACATGCCACTGTTCATTTAAAATGAATGATGAAAATGATTAGTCAACTCTGATACTGAAATCACTCAGCAACTTGGCATCAGATCTCTGTGTCAGGAGGTAGTGCCAGGCTTATAAAGACTTTATGTTATTTCTACTTTCTGCTACAGTGAACTGAATTTAAATGATGTTTGTTTTTAGGTAGAGTAGGCCTCTAAAGGCATGATGGATGATTTGGCTTCTTTTTGTAGCTTCTGCTTGACTTATTTATAAATGGCTTTGGGTGGTAAAATAGGTGAATTGCATAGCCTCAGAACAGCTGAGGAGGACTTGTGTAACAAAGGAGTCAGAAATATACACCTTTCTCGAACATCGCTTTCTCCTATCTTTATCATCTTGTTAAGTTTTCATGCCTTCAAGGATTCTGGTTACTCAGTGTCAGGGTTCTCAGAAGAGTTTTCACTACTCAGAGTTCCAAATGTTTCTTTTCCATGCAATTACAATTTTACTGACAATTGGATTAACTGCAGATGAATGATTTGCCAGTTTGGAAAATACTTTATATGTGTGTGTGTTTATATGTGTACATGTGTGTGTATGTATGTGTGTGCATGTATAATATATAAGAAAATAAAAAGCAAGCTCCTCAGTAGCAAGACAAGGATGCCCACTCTTGCCACGTTTATTCAACATAGTTTTGGAAGTCTAGCCACAGTGATCAGAGAAGAAAAATAAATAAAAAGAGTCCAAATTGGAAAGAAAGAAGTAAAACTATCACTGTTGCAGATGATGTGATACTATACATAGAAAATCCTAAAGACACCACCAGAAAACCACTAGAGCTCATCAATGAATTTGGTACAGTTGCAAAATACAAAATTAATATAGAGAAATCTGTTACATTTCTGTATGCTAACAGCAAACTTATCAGAGAAATTAAGGAAACAATCCTATTCACCATTGCATCAAAAAGAATAAAACACCTAGGAAACACCTACCTAAGGAGGCAAAAGACCTGTCCTCTGAAAACTATAAGGCATTGTTGAAAGAAATTGACAATGACACAAACAGATGGAAAGATATACTGTGTTCTTGGATTGGAAGAATCAATACTGTTAAAATGCCCATACTACCCAAGGCAATCTACAGATTCAATACAATCTTTATCAAAATACCAATGACGTTTTTCACAGAACTAGAAAAAAAAAAAAGAAATTTGCATGGAAACACAAAAGACCCTGAATAGCCAAAACAATCTTGAGAAAGAAGAATAGAACTGGAATAATCATGCTCCCTGACTTCAGACTATACTACCAAGCTATTGTAATCAAAAATATATAGTACTGACACAAAAATACACCCATAGATCAATGAAACAGACTAAAAAGCCCAGAAATAAACCCACACACTTACGGTCAATTAATCTACAACAAAGGAGCAAGAATATACAATGGACAAAGACAAGTCTCTTCAATAAGTGGTGCTGGGAAAACTGGATAGCTACATGTAAAAAAATGAAATTAGAGAATTCTCTAGCATCATATACAAAATAAACTCAATAGGATAAAAACCTAAATGTAAGACCGGATACTATAAAACTACCAGAGGAAAACACAGGCAGAACATATTTTGACATAAATCACAGCAATATTTTTTTGGATCCACCTCCTAGAGTATTGGAAACAAAAGCAAAATAAACAAATGGGACCTAATTAAACTGAAAAGTTTTTGCAGAGCAAAGGAAATCATAAAGAAAACAAAAGACAACCTACTTAATGGGAAAAATATTTGCAAATGGTACAACCAACAAGGGATTAATTTCCAAAATATACAAACAGCTCATAAACTCAATATCAAAAACAAACAACCCAATTGAAAAATGAGCAGAAGACCTAAAAAGACATTTGGCCAACAGGCACATGAAATATGCTCAGCATTGCCAATTATTAGAGAAATGTAAATCAAAACTTCAATGAAGTATCACCTCACACTGGTCAGAAATGCCATCATCAAAACTTCTACAAATAATAAATGCTGAAGAGAATGGGGAGAAAAGGGAACTCTCCTACATTGTTGTGGGAATGTAAATTGGTGCAGCCAGTATGGAAAACAGTCTAGAGTTTCCTTAAAATAACTAAAAGTAGAGTTGCCATATGATCCAGCAATCTCCCTCCTGGGCATATATCTGGAAAAAATGAAAACTCTAATTCAAGATACATTCACTCCAATAGTAACGCTGTTTGCAACACTATTTTACATGGAAGCAACCTAAGTGTTCATCCACAGTGGGTAAAGAAGATGTGGCATACATATACAAAGCAGTTTTACTCAGCCATAGAAAAGAATGAAATAATGCCATTTGCAACAACATGGATGGACCTACAGATTATTATACTAAGTGAAGTAAGTCAAAGACGAATGTCATAAGATATCACATATGTGAAATCTACAAAAATGATACAAATGAGCTTATTTACAAAACTGAAACAGACTCACAGACTTAGAAAACAAATTTATGGTTACCAAAGGGGAAAGGAGTGGGGAGGGATAAATTAGGAGTTTGGGATTAATAGATACACACTACTGTATATAAAATAGTTTAAAAAAAAAAACAAGGACATACTGTGTAGCACAGGCAACTATATTCATTATGTTCATTATCTTCTAATAACCTATAATGGAAAAAATTCATATATATATGAATATATGTATCTGAATCACTTTACTGTACACTTGAAACTAACACAACATTGTAAATCAACTATACTTCAATCAAAAAAAGAACAAGATCTTGCAGATTGAAACATGATTATTTGTTTATCTGGTCATCTGGATTATGTCAAATGGGTTTTGAACAGAAACCATTAACATCAAGAAGTCATCTACTTTATCCAAAATCGTAGTGACAGTTATCTGCCTTACGATTTCATCTATGTTTGGAGACTATCTGGAGACCTTATTTTGGGGTCATCCAAGAGTTTGGATTGCCAAATGAAATTGAACTTCTTATATTGTAGAATAAAGACCCAGGTATCAACTCACTGAAGTTTTATTACTATATGTAGTCAACAGTACTTGGTAAGATTCTTTCCAACAAGGTTCAAGTGTAAACTTCTTTGTTAACTTTTTCAAAATACCAAACATTCAGGTTGAAAGTTGTACAATGCTAGAACAGAGAGATTTTGCGGAAAGGCAGTTTTAACTTCTGGATGATAAAACAATATGGACAATATACCTGAATTAGTCCCTTACAATATTTAACTAACTCAGCTTAAAGAAGATTCAAGGCCATGATAGGTGAAGATATCTCCAAGTGATTCATGTTTTTTATTTTTTTTCTAAAATTATGTTGATTATGAGTTGTGAACCAGCCACATCACCACTCATCAATATTAGTTTTTCATGGTGAACAACTTTTGTCTTTCATAATGAGAATTTTCCTGAGTAATTTTCATGAATATTCATTTGAGGGTCTCAGGTGCCAACACTCAGCTGTTTTGATGTCACAAAATTTATCCTTATGAATTATTCAATCAGATCATTCACAGTATTTTTCTCAGATTTTAAAGTTGAATTATTAGCTCTTATAATGGACTCTTTGAAGAAATCATAGATTTATCCCTCAATCATTGAATGACTCTTATATGCCAATCTACGTTAAGAGAGCTCATTTTGAATAGGGATGAGCCAGAGCATTTCTACTAGCAGTGTCTAGAGCGTGGCTGTCCAGTACAGTAGGCACTAGCCATGCATGACTATTGAACACTTGAATTTTGGCTAGTCTGTATGGAGATGTACTATAAATGTGAAATACACATTGGATTTTAAACATTTAATAAAAAAGAAAAATGTAAAATATAGCATTAATATTAAATATATAGTTACATATTAAAATTATAATATTTCAGGCATATTTGTTTAAAATATATTATTAACTATATACTTTTTTTTGATTTGGCAATGGGAGAATTCAAAATTACAAATTTGGCTAATATTTATGACTTACTAAATTTTTACCTAACAGCTATGTTTCGAGTTTGTACTTTATACTGTGAACTTCTAGATAAATGATACCTTTTGTTTCAACAATTTATTCTGCTTAAACAATAAGATTATAATAATTCTTATATTTACTGCATATTTGTAATGGGAACATCTGATATAAAGAATTTGCCCTTTCCCATAGCATACCAAAGTCATGTATGACCCCAAAGGCGTGTCTGCTATCAGTATAGACATTGGCTTTTCCCCATTGGCAATTTGGCAGGCTCTAGAGAAAGCTAAAACTTGCTCTTGAAATTTGTGCTAAGCCTCCAGTAAGGGCTGGATTCTAAAGGTTAAACAAAGATGGTTACTGAGTACCCAGCTTAATATTTTCTTTGCCATCTATAAAACTGTTAAGTCAGGAATGGAGTTTATGAATATTGGTGTATAAATCTTTGAGGTAAATGTGTTTCCATATCTTATGGAAGCATATCTAGAGTTAGATTGCTGGGTCATATGGTAGATGCATGTTTATGAGGAATTGGCAAACTCTTTTCCTAATGGCTATACCATTGTGTATTTTCACTGGCAATACAGAAGAGTGCCAATTGCTCCACTTGCTTGCCAAAACTTGTATTTTCAATCTTTAAAAAAAGTTTGTCATTCTAATGGATATGCAGTGATATCTCATTGTGGTTTTAGTCTGCATTTCCCTAAAAACCTATGATGCTGAGCATCTTTACATGTGCTTAACTGTCATTCATATCTCTTCTTTGATGAAGTGGCTGTTTAACACTTACGCTTGTTTTTATTGGGTTGGTTGTCATCTTATTATTGAATTCAGCTTTTTAAAATACAATTTCTGTATTTCCAATGTTCTAAGACCTTTATTAGATAAGTTCTATTTATTAGATAATTTCCATGTTCTAAGTCCTTTATGGGAGTTTTACAAATACTTCATACTCATCTAGTTTGCCTTTTCACTTCCTCAACAGAGTCTTTCAAAGACTCTGTTTCAAAGATATTTAATAAAGTAAAAATTATCAATTTTTTTTAGTATCTATTGTGGTTTGTCCCATTTAAGACATCTTGTCTACCCTGTGATTGCAGAAGTTTCTACTACATTTAATTTTAGACATTTTATAATGTCCACTTTTACATTAATGATTAATTTTGAGTTAATTTTCATATATAAGGTAAAGGGAAGTTCAAAGTCTGTTTTTCCTATATATATCCAGTTATTCTAGTATTTGTTGGAAAAACTATTCTTTTTCCACTGAATTATCTTGGTAAACTTGATGGTAAAAATCAGTTGACCATATGTATGTTGATTGATATCTTTACTCTTTGTTTACGTCCATTGATCTATATGCCTTTCCTCGTGCCAATACAGCACTGATATGATTCCTGTAGTTTTACAATAAATCTTAAAATAAGTGTCCTCCAGTTTTACTCACTTTTCGAAATTGTTTTGGCTTTTACATAGGTCCTTTGAATTTTATAGAAACAAATCAGCCAATTTATTTAAAATCTAGTATTTTGATAGGGTTCGAGTTGCTTCCTTTGATCAAATTAGGGGAAAGTTCCAATGTAACAATATTGTCTTTCAATTCTTGAACATGGTAGAATTCTTACTTTTTTTTGTCTTTTTAAAATTTCTCTTTGTATTATTTTATAGTTTTTATTATACAGGTCTAGCACAAATGTTATTAAATTTATCCTAATGTATTTTATGTTTTTAATGCTATTTTAAATAATATGGCTTTTATTTCAATTCTCAATGATTCTTGACATATTGAAGTACAGTTTTTTTTGTCTGTTTATATTTGTATTGACCTTTTGTTTGACAAGATTACTAATAAACTCACTTATTAGATCTAGAAGCATTTTTGCTAGATTTAGTCACTTAGATGAAGTTTATAAACATGAATATTAACATTTTATGGACTATCTGTTGTTTTTTTGTCCATAGTATTCTTGACCAAGGCCGAGTCTTCAATTTTGTTTTGAAGCTTACATGGCACAGTACAAAGATGACCAAGTTATCAATACATTGTTAATAGGAAGAAGAATTTTCTGGGGCTTCTAAAAAGAGTCTCTTGAAAGTCCATTTTATTATACAATAAGTCTCTGCTGATCAAATTGACAGGAATGGTATTTAGTTTTCTCTTCTTTTGGTTTACAAAATTCTTTGATAATGACATGAAGTTCAGCCTGAAACAAATATTGAATTTCCATCTCCAAATATTGAATTTCTACCTGCATAATAAGCCTGATTTCAGCATTGTTAAACCTTAAGGGAAATTAGAAAGTTTCCTTCCAAGAAAGTTTCTGTGAAAAGAACATTCTTATAGAGGATCCTTGTAGAGTATCATTCTTGTAGAGGCTGAAGGAGTGGTAGAAGGATAAGGAGAACGAAGCCCAAGATAAAGTGAAAGAGAAGGGCCTATGAGAATAGTGTATCCAAGATTGAAATGACTTTCTCTTTAACTTTTGCCAAGGAGACCTCTAAGGATGCCAATCTGAGCTGTATATTTCATTTAAAGATCTTTGCATACCAATTGAAACGTGATTATTGAATAGTTAATGATTCAGTATTGTACACTTGAAAGTTACTGAGAATAGATCTTAAGCATTCTTATCACACGATACACACACATGCAAAGAGTTAACTATATGAGGTGATGAATATGTTAATTATCTTGATCTTGGTAATCATTCCACAATGCAGAAGTATATCAAATTATCACATTGTACATTTTAAGTATATACAATTATACTTGTCAATAGTTCCTTAGTAAAGCTGAAAAAATGAATCTTGGATGTTAGAACCTCATTATCTTTCTTTCATTGTCCATCTGGAAGATGCACAATGTTAGATATATCAAATGCTCCACGAAATAGCTAGTGTAATTCCAAATTGTCCATGGTAAAAAAATATACCATTTAGAGGAATAAATACATGAAATGACATTGGGATGTGAATACATATAAGAACTTACAGATGATTACAAATAGTTTACATTTACTATTATTTTACATACCCATCCTGTTGATCAGGCCATCTCTGGACACCAACCAAACAATTGGTGGCCCCTGACAGGCAGAATTTATGGGGAGGTAATTGCTCCAAGAATAAGTTCGTCAACACAAATCGACATGGAGGTGGGTTCTTAATAGTTTTAATGGTTACTCAAGGCAACATTTGTTGTAGGAAGGATGACAGTACAACAAGAACTTTTTGTTTATTAGTCTTCAGGGTCGGTTTAGAGAATACACTTAGTAGGGAGTATGTCTGTCCTCTATACTATGAGTTTCCTTATGTAAATGCACAACAGAAAATGACATTCTTCAGATATGACTTTGGAAGGCAAAAGTAATAGTGGGCAGTTTTCACCAAGGAAAACAAGTATTTATTTTAATTAGGTCTTGAAATATTCCTGAAAGATCAATTCTCTGGATAGAAGTTGAATGATGCAGAGGGTTTACTTTATAAAGATCAGAGTTATACCTATTGCTGGAAAGTTATTCACCACCGCAGTCTAGGATAGGCCCCTGGTAAGAGTGGTCCAGGTGGGTCTTGGAGGTTCCAGAGAGTCCCCAGTCAAAGGTCTTGAGCCATGTAAGAGTCTTGGATAGATCACAGTGGAGCCTCATGAAATTGTAAAATCCCTCACAAAAATCACCAGGAAAACCATGATCAAAAAAAAAAAAAGTTGGCGTTATTAATAATCTTGCCAACAAATAAATATAAGATCTTGAAAAGGAAACTTACAAAAGAAGTTTTATAGGATTTGGACTGGTACATACATAAATTTTTTTCCTTTTTCAGTTTTATTAGGAAGAATTATTACTGTTTGACTGTACATATGGTACATATATAATTTTTGAGGTGGGGTTTCTAAAGCAAAGAATAAGTAGATATTGGATAATATAGGCAGAATGAAGCCACTCTTAATTGTCTGGAGGCTACAGAGCAGGGCATTTAAGCAAAATGTCTACCGAAACTTTATGTTCTTATCTTTTGAGAATAGTTATGGCAATGGGACTGAATCATGCTTGCCTTGTAGTCTGGCAAATTTCTATTTCTTAGTTTCTTAAGTTCAATTTTCATTACTCAAATTGAATTTGAGGTTACCTCACACTGCATAGATGGAAATAAGAATGTCTCCATCCTGTTTGCAGACACTCAGTTTTTTATCAGTGTAAATCAATTAAGATAAAACGTAATAGTCAAAGTGCTTTAGATAAAGATTATGACTAAACACCATTCTATAACCTCTGAAAAGTAATCTGTTTAACATGTCAGGTAAGTTAGAGTATGAAGATGTGACTAAAATAAGTATAAAAGAAGCATAACACCTAATATTGCTATGATGTTGAAAGACATCCTAAGGCTTTACCTGAAAATTCTGGATGACATTTGGTGACAATGAACAATATGATGTTTTGATATACTTATACCTTGTGGTATGATTATCACTCTGAAGCTAATTAACATGTCTATCACCTCACGTAGCTACCCCCCATTTTTGTAGTGAGAATATGTAAGACCTCTCTCAGCAAATTTTAAGTACACAATATAGTATTACTAACTACACTTATCATGCTGTACATTCGACGGTCTCCAGGACTTACTCATTCTGCACAACTGAGACTTTGGACCCTTTGGCCAACATTTTCTCATTTCCCCCACCATCTAGTCCCTGGAACCACCATTCTACTCTCTGCTTGTATGAGTGTGACTTTTTTAGATTCCACCTGTGAGTGAGCTCATGCAGCATTTGTCTTTCTGTGCCAGGCTTATTTTACTTAACATACTGCCCTCTAGGTTCATTCATGCTGTCACAAATGACAGGATTCTGTTCTTTTTAAAGAATGAATAATACTCCGTTGTAGAACTTATACCACATTTTCTTTGTCAATTCATCTGTTGATGGAAACTTAGGTTGCTTCCATATCTTGGTTATTGTGAGCAATGCTGCAATGAACATGAGAGTGCAGATATCTCTTCAAGATGCTGATTTCATTTACTTTGGATATACCCCAGAAGAGGGATTGCTGACTCATATATGGTAGTTCTATTTTTAATTTTTTGAGGAACCTCCACACTGTTCGATAACGGTCGTACTAGTTTACATTCCCACCAAAAGTGTATATGGGCTTTATTTTCCCCACATCCTCACCAACACTTACCTGTGGTCATTTTGATGATAGCCAGTCTAACAGTATGAAGTAATATCTCACTGTAGTTTTGATTTGCATTTCCTTGATGATACTTGTATTTCTGTGGTATCAGTTATATTATCTTTCTTTTTCATTTCTGAGTTTGAGTCATGTTTATTTTTTCTTAGTCTAGCCAAAGATTTGTCAATTTTGTTTATCTTTTCAAAAAACTAACTCATAGTTTCCTTGATCTTTTCTATTGTTTTTCTAGTCTCTGTTTTATTTATTTCTGCTCTGATCTTTATTATTTCTTTCCTTCTGCTAGAATTGGGCTCAGCTTCTTCTTCCTTTTTTAATTCTTTGAAATATAAAGTTAGGTTGTTTATTTGAGATCTTTCTTTCTCCCTAGCTTTACTGAAGTATAATTCAAATTGTAAAGTGTTCAAAGTGTACAAGTGATGATTTGATATATGTATCGAAAATATTCTGAAAGAATTCCCCCATCAAATTAACATACCAGTCAACTCACATACATACTTTTTTGTGAGTAAACATTTAAGTTCTTCTCTCTTCGTAAATTTCGATTGTATAATTTTAATATATAATGATAGTACTGAGTTATAAGTATTTGACTGATGAAAAACTCTGGGAGTTCATACTTATATAACAATTAATTAATTAATTAATGAGGGAGAAGGAAAAGCTCTTTCTTGTAGAAGAACACTGGCTAATTACTGTGGAAGGAATGATGGAGTTAGAAAATGAAAATGATTCAACATTAGTAAATGGACATTTGGTTAGGAACAGGATATTTATAAAGTCTCAAAGTATCTCCCCTAAAATTGCTTATTAATTACAAAGTGAAGCATAGTAACTTTACAGTGGAGAAACCAGGTGAGTATCACATTACCAACTGATCAAAGTTGACATTAACTAACTGGGACAACTAACATCATGTGTTGCTGATATTATGCACTGAGAGGGACATAAATAACATCCTGCCAAAAATGCATAACCTGAATCTAATCAAGAGACATCAGACAACCTAAATTGAAGGCTATTCTACCAAATAACTGCCTCAACTGCCAAAAATGTCGAGGTCAAGAAAGATAATGAAATGTTGAGAAATTGTTACAGATTTTTTTAAAAAATTAAGAGACATGACAACTAAAAGTAATATGAGATCCTGGATGAATCCTAGTCAGGTGAACAATAATAGCTGTAAAGGACATTATTGGATCAGTTAGTAAAATTTGATTATGGACTGTAGGTTAAATAATGATACTGAATCCATGTTATATTTTATTATTTTGCTTATTGAATTGTGGGTTATTTAAGAGTTCTTATGTGATATATGCTGAATAATTTAAGAATAAAGGATCATGATGTCTCCAACTTACTTTCAAAAGCTCAGAATAAATCATATGTGTATGTGTTTGTGTACACACATGTGTGCCCCAGAGGGATGGGGAGATCAGGCGAAAGAGAGGTGAGGGGGAGACAGAAGGGGAGGATGAAGTGATAAGGCAAATTGAGCAAAATGTAAAAAAATTGCTGAATGTTGATACAAGGTATAAGGGGTTCTTGTACTATTCTTGCAACTTTTCTCTATACATGAAATTATATCAAAATTCATCAATACATGAAAAACTATAAACAGTCATCAAAAATGGATTTAGAAGTAAAATCTGATTTCTCAATTCCCAGATTGTTATGCTCATCTTCTTCTATCTACTGATACATTTCTTTTTTTTTTTTTCATTCTTGATTTCTTCATGTTTAAGGATCCTACAGTCCTTTCCTTTGTCATTCTACCCCAAATCCCTTGCATCCTTTGTCAGATTGAAATTGTGCAGTGTAGCTTTCCATATTCAGATGCTGCTGTAAGATAATGCTGAAGACAAAAAACAGTGAGGATAAATAGATGAGAATAAATGCACTTGCATGTGCATCATTCAATTCAGCACACTGCACTGTGCTTTCAAAACTAGAAGGATAATTATGAATAATAGACATTAACGCACTTGTTTCCTTAAAGAAATGATGGAGGAATATAATAATACTCTGTCTTCAGAAATATAGTTGGATAAATTAGGTGAACATTTTCAGCTGAAAGAAGACATTTATAAATATACCTTATCTTATTCTTTTAATGAATAATTTCAGGAATCCTTTTACAGTAAATTATGCTCTTCATTTTAAACACCCAGCTTTCTACAGAAGTGTAAAAAAAGATTTTCAGGCCTCCATTTTCTCTTGGGAGTTAATCAGATAGAAAAATCTTGTTGCTTAAGGCCTTTTACATTCAGATGAACAAAAATACATTCTAAATTATAGATAGAAGTGTATCATTTTTTGTAATCTGATAGCATATATTAATTTTCTTAGTTCTGGCCATAAAATAATGAATAACTGTAACCAAGGATATTGGCTCTGGTATTCTAAAAGTTCAAGCAATACAATAACCAAAAATTAGAAAGATATTTAGAACTAAAGATACTTGTGGTCTGAATTCAGTAATAATAAATTGAAGCTGAATATTTTCCAACTAAGGGCAGCAGGTCTTATTAGATAATGGATCTGTCAGAATTCAAATATATATAATTATGAATAGAGATAACTGAATGTTGTATCTCTAATCAAGAGCTCTTAATCTTTTTAATATTACATAAAGATTTTCCAAGTGAAAATACTTTAAATGATAGAGATAAAAAGATTTTGTTAATATAGGTTACTAATAATATTTTCACTGGAATTAGAGCCACTAAAATAATGCTTCAGCAGTATTTCAATATTGAGAAGCCCGTTTCTTTTTTAAAAGCATCCTTGTATTATGAAAATAACAAAACTTGTGGCAGTTAACTTCTGACTCAGGATCAGGTCTAAATTAGACCTGTTCTATGCTATTTATTTCATGGGATTTCATAGGATCACTGAATAGAAGAGTTTCCTTAGAAAGCACCTCATCAAATCTACTTATTTAATTCGTACTGTGCTTGAATCCAACAGATGGAAAAAAGCTGATCATGATTGTACAGGAAGTTTCTTATCGGCAAGTTTATCCTAAATTGTCTGGATTCAATTCTTGACCTTTTACAATATTTGAAATAGCAGTTCACATCTATCTGGTACCAGGTTTGAGGAAAGTGCCGTTAGGTATTTCCAGAAAAACTAAGAATGAACTGAAATCCTGGGACTTCCAAATGCCATCTTTCTAGAATATCTCCACAACTCTTTTGACTATAACTACTGTCTTGGCACTGATACTTCAATCCCAACATCACATACAAACTCCAAATACATATTATCTGTATTTTCGGCTACCTATTGTATGTTTCTACCTGGCTATGCCACTGACATTTATCTCAAAAGCAGTGTATCACCAACTGCTTGAGAGCATAATCTGTGATTTTGTTGAGGTTTATACCTGACATAGTTGCACAAGATATACTTATTCCGACAATGAAATATCTGGAGAGAATTATGATTGTGACAGAGACCATGCAGGATCCCATGCTCATAGTTAGAGGGATCTGAAGAGTCCAGTGGCTCATTAAGAAAAGCAGGCAGTTCACATTTTGTAAAGTGCATTGGAGATAAACAAAGCCTTTATGCAACCCATTGATGAAGTCTGTATGTGAGATGAGCTTTAGCAAATAGAATGACTAAAGACTTCTGCAAATAGAAATAAGAGTTCTAAAATAAGGAAACAACTAATCAGAGTAAATGGGGTGTTATAAGAAGAGCAGGGGATCTAAAAATGTGGAAGAAGAATATACAGTGAATAAAAATACTTGCTGAAAATCTCTATTAGGTCATTATTGAGGAGAGACTAGAAGTACATGTGCACACACACACAAACATACTTACATATATAAGTCACAGGGCAATGTAGATCCATCGTAGCTGCATACACTTCTATTCTTTGTTTTATACTCAGTTATTTAGAATTCTTATCTAGACCTGTGACTTAAGAGACATTCTCAGCAAATCCTTTTGCTGTCCTACAAAATCCTAAATTAAAACTACCTCCTTCAGGCATTGTCATTCTTGAGTAATCTATGTTACACAGATATTTTTCTGAATGAATTTATACATTATACTGGCACAAAAGGTGTATCTCTGATAACAAGTCGTAAGTGCCAGTCTCACTTCTAGTCTTGAAGCCCTTATGTCTGCCAAGTACCCCAAATTGGAGTAATTTAATTCATTCCTGTCAGCTCACCTGGGACTAAACCCATCTGAGATAAATCCATCTCTCTTTTGGGTAAATTGAAACTCTACCTGAGGAAGCTGAGAAGCATGAGTTTTACAACTGGTCTGAGAATAGTTTTGTTGTTTTCAGGTAAGTTCTGGTATATTTTACCAACACAATGAAAAAATATAATGAAACTGATGCTTGTTATTTTGTTCTCCTAATGCACTCGACAGGTACATGCTTAACTTCTGAAAGTAGTATGATGATTACAGTTTCTAACTAATGAAGCTTTATTTTGTGGGTTCCTGCTGCTCTGGCACATAAAAGAACATATAACCAATCTCTTACCTGCTGCACATTGGCTGATAGCATGAATGTTTGCAAGCATTGACTAAACAATTTCATCAACATTGTAAAATCATTCAGGTAATAAATAATCCCAGAAAAGGCTTCTTTGGGGGGTAGGTTGGGGGAAACAATTGCAGCTACATGGTTTGCTGATTGCTTTTGAACTGAATACCTCAAATGGTCTAATCCCATGCCTCATTTTGAAATACCATAGCCACTGTTCAGGAAAACAAAAACAAAACAAACTACACATGGTTCAGAAATCTGCACCAACTCATGAAAGACCTCTGAATTTTCTGTAAACATTGGCTAAAGGCAAGGGTAATTTTCTGATCTTTTAATGGAAAACTACTTGTTAAAAGTACATCCTAGGGGCTCATCTTTATTTACATTTATTTCATCATTTCACATCTGGTTACTCTATGGTGGAGTCTTCTGCCCTGTCCAAGCTTATTGTTCTGGTTTGCGTGTTGATATGTTTATGCCCCTAGGACTTCTCTTTCACTTCCCTTTCTAACTTCAAAAATGCATTTTTTCAGGAAATTTTTCTAATTGGTCTCATTTGATCATTTCTGTGGCCAAATTTAGTCAGATACATAATTAATACTCTGCTCATTTGTATTCTTGGATATGTCACTTTGTAATGATTCTTCAATTGTTTATTATTTATGTGGGTAACCCTGTTTAACTTACTTCAGTATTCTTGGTACTTCTATTACACCTTCAACTCATTTATAATAAGATGTGGAGAGAACTCTAGTGACTAACGTGAGATGGATTAGGTAAAATAAGAAAATCTAGATATTTTAAAATAAAATTTAAATACCTAGAACTCCACTGTGAAATTTAGTGTTCAGATTTGTGCATAAATTCTGAGACTTACTGCTTTAACATTTGGGACTTGAAGTTTGAGACTCTTGTATTGATCTAAACTTAGATTACGTAGGTGGTGGTACCAAATATAGCTTTTTTTTTTTTTCCCCAAATAAGTGTATCTCAGCTATCCATTTTCTAGAAGATAGATAAACAATAGATTATAAAACAGAATAGAATCCTCCTATAAATTGAGAACGATGAAAAGTACAAGAGGCACTAATTTCAAAGACAGGTTGTGCAGCATAAATTCAACAGGAATGAAAACACACACTGCCCTATTTAGTAATTATGTATTTATGAAGGGACATTATTTAATATCATACTTTCAGCATGAGATCCTTTGAGAGAAAGCTCATTGCAGATGATCATCAATAAGAACCTAAAGGAAACAAATTCTTTCTATAGTATCATTAGGAGAAAAATGGATTTATTTTTTGGCCAAAAAATAGAGAAAATGTGAAGCAGGATATCCAGAATAAATAAAACATTTTCTACCTGTTGCACTCGGAGTCCTTCAGGAAAATTAAACACATATGCTTGCAGCTTCATAACATTATTCTAAATACATAGTCAAAAGAATGTAAAAATTAATATTATCAGCAACTTCACAATTGTTCAGCATTTAATGTATGACATATTATATTTTTATATACATCATTGCCTTTCATCTACACAATAGTCCTTTTAAGTTAGATTTTTATTATCCCCACTTCACAGGTGATTAAATTTTACCCAAATATCCGATCTAAGAAGCACTAGAGCTAGGAATATATTTTTTTCCATCCAAGCTAAACCCAGAGATTTTTAACCATTGTGCAATATTGCCTCGAAATGCTACTAGTAATTCAGGATATCACATTACCCATGAGCTACAAGGGAGGTTCAGAAAGTTTTGAAGGAAAAGATTCACAGAATGAATTCAAATTCTTTTCTTACACGTTTCTATGCTACCTTAACAGCTAGGTAGATTTCACTTAAGAAATGGCATAAAGAGAATTATTCTAAACAAGATTTTTAATATATAAATTTTGGACATTGCCGATTCCATGAATGGCTAAAATGGGCTACACTCTTATAAACATATATTTATGAATATATGAATGTGTCAATGGGCAAATGTACAAGTGAGTATCTATGCTTGTATCAGAATTGCAATTAGCTTTGTAATCACTAAGCAACTTAGCATCCCCTTCCAAGACTTTTAATGCTAAAATAAAATTAAAAAGTAAATTTAATGACAACATGATTCTTGCTGTGGTTAAAAAAATAATTATATTCTTTAGTGAACAACATAGCCTAGAACTTACTGGATTAATCCTATCACTGCATGTTATTGTCTCTTTATTAGATTATGAATAGATTAAAACAAGTTAATAAGTACACTGTGGAATGAATTGGTTAAAAAGTGCATAGTGATTCAGCTGCATGATTGTCACTAGTGTCAGTGGGAGTTGTATGGTTAAATCCTTGGTGACAGTTTTGAAATAAATCTTTTGTCTTTTGGAATATTAGACATAGGATTGCATATATTTATACTTGTTCATTCAACAAACACATTTCCATATATATTTTATTGTCAATATAAACTACTTAATATTAGACTTCAAAACAGAATAGAGCAAGGATTCTGAAAATAGTCTACCTGGGTTTGTACCCAGGTTCCAACTCATTGGCTGTGTGATGTTGGCTAAATCAGTGCATGCCTCTGTGGCTAGTTCCCTTAGTTAAATGGAGAAAATAACAGTATTTACCTCATAAGGTGGCTGTTAAATTTTATATTTTGAACTATTAAAATATGTAGAATAGTGCTTGCCATAGAACCAATAGCATTAGCTCTCATCCTCATATCATGATTATTGCTGTTGTTGTACTGTGTCCTAAGGGAGTTACAACAGAAAAAAATGACAGATATATTTATAAAATAAAATTTATAGTGACCTTTGTATAAGCCATTGTATTAACAATGATTGATTATGCAATGATTGTGGCCTCAGTTATTCTTTTGAAAATTATTTATCTCAATATCAGAAATAAATGCACACATATTATGTGCTAAATACTGTGCAACACATTTTCCATAAGCAATTTACTATCATGTTCGTAACAATTTGTATTAGTCTGGTAGTTAACAAACTGTTAAATACTGTAGACTGTGTAGTTTATAAACAACCAAAATTTATTTCTTATAGTTTTGGAGGCTGGAAAATTCAAGGTCAAGGGGCTGGCAGGTTCAGCATCTGGTGAGAGAGTCCACTTTCTGCTTAAAAGATGACTGTTTTCTCCATGTGTCCCTCCATGGCAGAAAGGGTGAGAGAGCTCTCTAGGGTCTGTTATACAGGCAGTAATCCTATTTATGAGGGCTCCACCCTCATGACCTAATTACATCCCAAAATCCTACTTCTTTATATCATCACATTGAGGGCTAGGATTTCAACATGTGAATTTGGAGGGTGGGATACAAACAATCAATCCATAACACAACACTAAGAGGAAAGTTCTATTTAAAAAAAAATCATGGGGGTAGGGTATAGCTCAGTGGTAGAGGACATGCTTAGCATGCACGAGGTCCTGGGTTCAGTCCCCAGTACCTTTATTTAAAAAAAGTCATGAAGAAGTACAAAGTCCAATTCAAGAAACTTCAGTAACTTTACCCATTATACAGCTATAAATGTAGAAAGCTGTACTTGAGTTGAGGGCCTTGGATACCAATACCCAAGCTTGTAACCAGTTTTTGACTAGGGAGTTGCCATCTCTCTCTTTCAGAGAATATACTTTCCTAACAAATACTGTTTTTATCTTCTTTTCCCCTAAAGCACAGAGTTTATATAAACTACAGATTGAATTTTTCTAATAAATTTAATTATTTAATATTTGGAGCAAGCAGAGAGGAGAGGATGTGGTAGTTATATCATTTCTACCAAATGTGTATAGTTTTCCCAAGTACTCTGTAGATTTTGAGTCTCTTTAAAAAGATAATCCGTAAGTATTTGCTACAGAGGCTAAGGTAGAAGAAATAGGTGACTGTCAGTCTCTCATGTACCGCAGTTGCTTTTTGTACATTGACGTTCAGCAACTTTATGGGAGGTGACACATGAAAAGCATTTAAAATTTACAGTTCTAGAAGTTTCAGGAAGTTTTGTTTTCTTTTTCTTGATGATAACTTGAAGATGAGTTCATCAAATTCCCTGGCCAAGACCCATTCCTTAAAGCGATTTTTTTGTTTGTTTATTTGTAAATAATCTCTTTGATTTTTTCCCCCCTTGTCATTTTTCATTGTAATGATCAGTTTACCTAATACAGGATATAAATTTTCAGTTTCATTGTCTGTGGTCAAAAAGAGTGGAATGATTTTTTTCTAATAATTTTCATATAAAGATAAATTAGAAAGTCAGAGAGGAATATCCCAGTTTACATTGGTCCTAAAATTTCTGTTGCTGAGGACAACTGGAGTCACCATAACCCTCAGCATCAGCAGACATGACATGGGCAAAGCTAAGGAGAAAAGTAAACAAGTACTGATTCTGCTCTGTCAGTTATTTTAACTTTCATTATAGTGGGAGAAGGGAGTTCCTTTTTAAAATCTGAGTTGTTTTGTTTTGTTTTTTCCTTTCTTTTTCCCCCTTCTCAGTTGATAAAGTAGGCTGGTTCCAAACAAAAACAGAACTGACAACAAAAAGCCCTGATAATTTTAGACTTTGGGACTCTTGTTTATCTGAAATTCTTTACTTCAAAAACAATAAATGCTTCAATAACCTTGGAGCAGAAAATACTTAATGGAAATTTTGATTTTCATCTTCTGATCTAATTCATTTCACAGTAAGGTGTGGGCTTAATATGGGAACTTTTTCTTTTGTTTATGACATTTTCACACCTACAGATATTTGTAGACACATGGAGGGGCTGCAAGCAGCTGATTGTTTCTGAAATTAGCTCAGTACAGACAGAGCAATGCCTGAGAATAACTCGTGTTTAAAAATGAAAATTCTAAAGGGTAAGGCTGCTTTATAAATAAAACCTCTGTAATCTGTTTTTAATGCACTTTAACGTTTGTATTTATTAATTTATTTGTGAAATCCAGCTGATAGTTCAATTAGGGTTTACATTTAAAGAATCTTTAATTTTAAGAAAGTCATATTAGTCTGGCTGGAATATAAGCCATGAAGTTAATAGGTTTGAAAAAACTAGAAATCCTCTTTTTTGAATTGTTCAGATACCACTCAAGGTAGAGCAGGGACTGGAGGAGGTGATCTCTCAGGTCATTCACTAGCCAATGAAATTAGAAATAAAGCCAAGTTTTAAAGGGATCTCAAATAGCTTTGTTCTTGTTTCTCTGGAATTAATATGTTAAGTAAGTGAAAAACGCATATGTACTGGTATCTTATCGCTATAGAGATCTGAAATAATCTCTCCAGGGAACAAATAGCATTTCACTGAGTTCCTAGGGCAACAAGAAGTGAATATACATAAAAACAATTATTCCCCTAACTTCTTGTAAATCCTAAATACTAGGTATAATGAGAATGTTCTTAGAATTCTCTAAAATGATGTATTATTTACCTACTGGGGAAAAAATTAACTGGACATGAAAATAGACTCCCAATTAAAGAACAACTTAAAAAAAGGTTTGGAAAAGGGTTTCTAATTTTGAAATATATACACATATACACTTGATAAAGAGAAAATATTTTCCTTTAAGACAAGTAGAATTGTATCAACACATATTTGCTTTGCATTTAATCATTGTGAAATTTGATGCTAGATTTTTGGGTTCTTAATAAGAACAGGGCACAGCTCAGCACATGAAAAGCCAAGTGAGCTGTTTCAAATTTAGTTTGTAAAAATAATGTCTTGAAGTCTAGAGTGGCTTACATTCCTAGACATATTGAAAAAGAAGTATCTTTCTCTTCCATAAAATTATTCCACTTGTATTTCACATTTCTATGCTATTTTTAAATATTGCCATTTAATTTGAAATTTATAATTTTTAACACAGTGACTTGTATTGCCTTATGGGGAAAGATAAGGAATGGTAAAGTACCTCTCTAATGGAAATTACTTGCAGCTCACATAAAATAAGCTTCTAATCTTTCCCATCACGGTTCTAGTCATAGAATAAAAGCTGATTGAATATTGCATATTATCATGTGCTTTAAACATGAGTGTCCTTGTAAGGTATATATTAGTGCAATATTTTTTATATAAATCATTTGATTAAAATCACAGGAGTTTTACATCTAGAAGACACATCCACTCCACTTAATATTCAATGATCAATTTTTACTTCTATCATCAGTTGATATTTGTGAAAATAATTCTTTAAAATGTGTTGCCTAATCTTCTAAATAGGTTACCTAAAGCTCCTTTTAAGTTTAGAGGATCTCTTTTCTTAGGTCAAACCAATCATTTAAAGCTGACAATATTTAGTAACTATTTACCTCTGGAAAGAGAGACCTTAGAAAATTGACTGTCCATTTGAGTCCTAACTGATAGTTCTTCATTGTGAATAGCTAATTTTATGTTAAATGCTTTTAACATGGATTTAATCATGGAGCAATTAAGAGTAACATTTAGAAAAAAATCTGGAAATAGTTCCTTACCTTCCTACCCTATCCTTTTATCGATTGGAAATTGAATTTATGACTTCAACAACTTCTTGGTCTCACCTTTATTTTTGGTTTGTTAGTTTCCTAAAAGTATGGACTTAAATCTACAAAAGGTTCATGTGACAGAGTTTTCTTGAAAAATTCAAGAATTCCTGTAGTAATGCAAGGAATCTTGGTAGTTTGCTCTTGTATTATGCATATGTTCTTAACTAACTTGAGATACACTCTGTTGTACAACCTCAATGTGGATGCTTTGTTTTCTACATCTGATACAGAAAACATCTGATCTTGCAGTGCAGCAAGGGGGAGGTAAAAGCAAACAAACTCATGAAACCAAATTTGATCCATCTGATAAATTCAGCCTCAAATTCAATCTCTTCATATATTTGTCTTTTTTGAATAATACAGTCTTGTAGGTTTTCTTCTCCTTCCTGCTTCTTTCTGAGGTGATGTGTGTGTCATGAGGCACTATGTAAACTGGCAACAAGAAAGGCAGTACGTATCTCAGTATTTGTATCTGTAAGACTTTGCTTGGTTTTCTGGCTTCTCTGGTCTTTGCAGTGATAGCCTCACCTGGCGCCTGAGTGTCCTGCTAGCATCCTCTGATTATAGCAGGGACTTCCTGTCTGTGTAGTTATTTCTCAGGTTGATCAGGAGTCTTTTCTGCTTACTTAGCTTCACCTCTGTCCTCTCTGAGGTCCTGCTCTAACTTCTCTTTGCTCCCTAGCCTTGGGTATACCCTGTGGGCTTCAGATAAATAGTCAATTATCTCTCATTGCAGTGATCTCCTCTCCCAAGAGCCTCCAATACTTTTTGTGCCAAATGGAAGTCTAGGAGGACCAGGTGAGGGTAGATCAGGACTTCATTTCCCTAACCCTGGAGGTAGCCTGGGTTGTTTTGGTAATACTCTGTGAAACTTGCCTTCCATGTGGAAAACAGCACAAATCCTCTAGTTAGTGGCTTTCTTCTTAACCTGTCTAATGCTCTCAGATGGTACCTTCTCTGTGACTTCATTGCAGAGAGAGGTGATCAGGAACAACATGGCTTCTTACCTATTTCTCATCTCCTTTCCTGTCTTCATTCCACAATTGCCAAGGAAAGAAGAATTGGGCTTTCCCCTCCCTCTTTCTGTCTACTTAGAAAAATCACTTATGTTCTAAGGTGGCATCTCCCCTTTCTTAGGTTCAATGATGGCAGCTGGGGTATTTCAAAAATATTTTACCTGTTACACTTGAGGAACTCTGGGTACAAAATGTGGTAATCTTCCCTGCTATGCATATTTGAGAAATCACCTTCCTTTTCTGATTCTTACTAAACAAAATGGAAATGATGTTTTAGCTTTTCTCTCCTTAGACAATCTGGAAGCTACAAAAGAAAAATTGAGTTTGTTGTATCTGAGTGACCTATACCATGTGACTGTTAGAATCTTAATGTATTTTTCCTTTAGGCTGTTCCATGATTTTCTGCATGGGACTGACTTTTAGCATTGGCTCAAATGTGACTAATCCATCTTAGTTTCAGAGCCTGCATCTTTATTTCCCTTCCCTCCTGGTGTCCATCGTGAGCTAAAGGCTCCAAGCTTTAACTATAGCCACAGCCAGATATGAAGAACACTTAGACACTAGGATACAACTCTTAGCCTTTAGAAGTGTATTTGGCCTCAGATGAGGAAGATTTAAATCCCCAGTAGTGAAACTGCACCAGTAAATCAGGGTCTTGGGCTATTGGAATCCCTTGTTCCTGTCTACCCATCCTTGTCTCTCCTCAGAGCCTGCTTGTCCTAGCTGTGCTCAGTCCTGACTTTCTGTGGGACTCTGGGAAGCAAGGATTGGGGTACTTTGCTCACATTTGATAAGGTAACATTTTGGGGATTATAGTCACTGTAGAGCAGTTGACTGACAAAATCTTCCTCAGTCTCTTCCCATAGGTAGCCAAAGCTAGGATTGCTACCCCTGTCTCCTTCTGTCCAAATAGGACTTGGTGAAAACAAGCTTTGAGTTTTTCTCCCATGAAAAATCTCTCCATAGATGATCTGGTGGAGCAGAACTCTGAGCTAAGGAGTCTGGCTCCCTGTGGGGGAGCAACCCCTCATTATCAGAAGAAAGAGCAACAGCTCACTGAAACTAAAGAGTTCCCCTGCCTCTCCCCATAGAAGCTGATGAGTTGGACAACACAACTGAACTGCTAGAGCACAGCAAGAGCTAGTGTGAAGATCTTGCAAACTGAGTACACCTAAGGGCAAGACTTCCAACAAGTGAAGAGGGAAGGCTTTCCTACTGACACATCAGAGCCAAAAAGCATTGAATACATGGGTGCCTCTTGAGAATAGTGAAAGCATCTAATCTCTGATCAGCCACCTACTGGAGGACCTAGGCAACTTTCCTGGTGACTAGGTGGCTGTGACTAGCTGCTTTAGGGAAAAGAGCCAGGAGTTTGGCATGCCCAGCCAGGCCTGCAGTAATTACTTGAACTCAGTGGCAGCACTGACTGAATATATGAGGGGAAGCACCAGATTGAGTTGTTCAGTATGATATAGTGCCAGTGCAGCCTTGGGCTCCCTTTAGTTGAGGCCAGTGCTATCTTCTCAGGCCTGATTTCTCAATGAATTGGCAGGACATTTTGAGAGATGGCCCTCTGTCAAATGGCATGCAGAGGAAACCAGGAATGTGCATCTCTTGTGTGAAGTGATAGGACCTCTGTAGTAGTTTCCCAGGGCTGCTGTAACAGGGTATCACAAACTAGGAGGTTTATAACAATAGTAATTTATTCTCTCAGATTCCTAGGGGCTAGAAGTCTGAAATTAAGATGTCTGCAGGGCCGTGCTCCCTTTGAAGTTGCTATGGGAGAATCCTTCCTTGTCTTGCTAGTTGACAATGGCTGCCAGCAAGCAGCTGGCATTCCTTGACTTGTGGATGCATCACTCCAGCTGTTCCCTCCATTGTCACATGGGCTTCTTCCCTGTATGTCTCTGTCTTCACATGGCTTTCTTGTAAGGACACCAGTCATTGGACTTAAGGCCCATCCTAATCTAGTCTGACCTCACGTTAACTAATTACATCTACTAAGATCTTCTTTCTAAACAAGTTCACATTCTTAGGTCTGGTTGAACAAGAATTTTGGGGGGGAATGCTATTCAACCAAATACAACAATTTTATTTGGTGATTATTATTTTTATTATTTTTATCTTTCAGAAAACTCTATTTTCTCTTCTAAAATTAAATTCTAGCTGTGTGACCAAAGGATAAGTGAGAAACCTGTGTAGTGCCCAACAATGTATCATCTCCTTGCTCTCTGCAAACAGTCAACCATGCTCCCTCTTGAAACTCCTTCCACTTTCCTCAGTTTTTTTTTTTAATAGTCATACTGCTCACTTTCTTAATTCCTTCAAGCTTTGGCTCAAATTTCTCCCTTCTCTGGGACACCTTGATCTTCCAAAATGAAGTAGTAACCACCCGTTAAACATATATCCGCCGCCCTCCTTTTTTCTTACCATCTGACATACTGTGTTTTTATTTTTTAAATAATTTTCTTCTTTCCTCCACTTGATGAAAGTTTCATGAATACAGAAATATCTTATTTTTATTTGAGTCTCTATCCCTAAATGTCTAAAGCAGTGATTGGCACATAGTAGGAACTCAGTAAATCTCTTTTAGATGCATTTGTGTGTTGGGAAGAAGATACATGACCTGCTGTGGTGGCCACACAGGAACTCCTGGGAGGCATGCTTACCAGTAACTGTATAAGAGGAGAGAATGAGAGTGACATGTGAAGGGGAAACAAGCGAAAGGAGATGAGCTATGAGGGTGAATAGAGAGGGAGGGTCTTACTGACAGTGATTCCATTATTCTTGTCTTTAAAGCTGGCTTCCAGCATCTTCTTTTCTCCTTGGTACACTAGTCAGTAAACACTGGTTTGATTTTGAGTTAGTTTTCTGAAACTTTCAACAGAAAGAGTTGTAACCAGTACACTAATCACCTCTGAGAGTGAAGCCATCATCTTATAACTGGAGTCTCTTTCTTGATGCTGAACAAGCCACTAGCACCTTTCTCTTTTATGGCCACCCACTCTACACATAAAAAAGAGGGATGCTGAATCAGATCCAAAATAGTAGAGAAATAATGTGGAAGGTCTCACCACATTAAGGGTTCATACCTAGAAACCTAAGGAATCCACTTTGAAAATGATCTTCTATATTTCGCTGGTAACAGGGAAACTCAGAAAGACTGCTGAGGGCATGGTCCTCCCCAAGCTCTGTGTCTATGGGAGGCACCAAGGACAGAAACAGTCAGAATGTGACTAACAAGCTTTTCTGGACAGTTTGAGGAGAAAAAAGGGCAGCCCAGCTGAAGCAAGAAGGGCGCAGTGAACAAGGCTGAAAAACCCATTTTCAAATGTCATACAGTGCTGAGAAGCACTTGAGCTCTGAGTCATATTCTCCCCCACCAGTGATGGAGACCCACACTGAACCTGAGATAAATTTACATGATTTATGCCCTGAAGGTCAAGATGCTTTCTGAGATAGTTTCTTCCTTCTGTCTTTGTGCCCTGAAATTTTAACAGAACATTTTTTTTTAAACTTCCAAAGATTTTCTCTGATGCAAATAAATGTGACTTTAACCAAATTAAGAAAATTTTCATAAGCCATGCAAAGAAAAGGAAAATCAGTAGGAGTAGAAAATGAAGCATTATTTCAGACACTAACTTTGACTGTGATGCCAAGAGTGATATAAACATAAAAATTCTTGTTGTCCTAAGTAATTTCAGGCTGTTTTAAACACATTTTTTTGACAGTAGAAGACAATGCAAAGATTAGAAGGTCATTTTCAGAGTGGTGCTTAATTGGAATTACTTTCTGTTAGAGTTTGTTTGCTACCCTAGGATTTCACCTATCTTCGAGTCAAGAAGGAAATGCACATGTAGTTACAGTTATTAGGCACATGAGAAAGCAAATATGGACCACCCCATATTAGTGTCTTGGGAAGAATGTAGAAAGTCCATTATCATTTCTTCAAAAGTAATTTTAAAATGCAAATACAGGTGCTGACAGATTCTTGACTCCTTAAGATTGTCATTTTTTTTTTGCCCCATGCTCATTTATTTTAAAGAATTAAATATGGGGCAGGGATTTATTTGTTGACAGTTACTATGACTAACTCAGTCTCAAGTCGGACCTAAATTGTTCCTACTTAGAAGCAGTGAAGTAGAAAATAATGAAGGCTGAGTTATTTCTGAAATGCAAAACCTGAAATTGCCAGAATTTTCTCAAGTTTCTTGAAGTAGGGAGTTCAGAGCTTTTTCTGTGGAAGTATTTCCTGACAATGACGTTGCTTGGTTCTTTAGTTCTTTCCCATTAAACCCACACCTGCTTCCACTGACCCCTAAATTAAATTGTGTGTTCCAAGTTTTGTTTTAGTCTTTACTTTCAGTCTATTATCAGGAAATCAACTGCACAATATGCACTTTTTCTCCCTGGAGATAACTTTCAAATGCTAAAACTTAGAATACTGTGAGGTAGTATAGTGCTCAAATGTCTAACTTAATTTCTCTAACTTGCTTATTTTGAAAATACTGGGCATATTTATTGATATAAGTGATATTGACATTAACAAGCAAAATTTTCAAAATGAGCAGGATAGAGAAATTTGGTAGACAATTTACATAATGAATTTATATATACCTTTAACTATTAATGCCTTATAAGAGTGGCTATGATCTTATAGACTGTAAGTGTATTTTAGGACTACGGTTCTTATATCCATGCTTAATGTGTCTGTTTTTTGGTAATGTCAAAAGACTGTTATCTAACTTAGGAGAAGTCAATTCTTGACTTACATTTATGATAGTCATCTATTCTAAATAATGTTTCATCAGTATTTAGCATATTTAAGAGTAATCTTCTAAGGAAAAGGGTGTACAAGAAGTGGATGAAGTTTGAATGTAGGTGCCTAAGTCTTCTTTTTCAATTCCTGGACTTTCAGATGCCCCACCCCCTTCTCAACTTACTATACCCCTCCCTCCACCCAGCATGCACACCTCAGGATCCCAGGTTTCTGTGTTTTCTGCTTTACCACTTTTGTTTATTTTCACCTCTCCAATCCAATTTTCTGAGGACTAATTTGAATCTTAATGTGAATTGGGTATATATCAGCATTTCCCAAATTCTGTCATGGGTTTGACAGATATCAAGCAAGCAGTGTTCTGGGAACAGTATTTCATACCCCCAAATGTTTGGGGTATATGCATTTTAAATCTTCCCCTTAGAATTTCAAAATGCAAGTTAAAATGTGAAAGTTCCTGAAAGTGAAACAAGAAACTTACTTAATTTTATTTTACAGTTAAACAAGCCAACTCATTTGCTAAAGGGAAGACCGATCTGGCTGTATCTATTACTATCCTTAAATAGATGTATTTCTTAACAACAGCATAAGCTAGGCTAACTTTTGTCAAGAAAGAAAGATAAATTAAAAGGAAAATCTCAGTATACAGGGAGCCTTCTAATTCCCTCTAAGTAAAGCTCTCCTAGATTCATCCTTAGGTCAGACATTTTTCCTCCAGCGTCTGATAAAAGCAAGTTTGTTTTTAGAGATGTGATTGGGGCCAGATGATTAAAAAAAAAAAAAAAACTTTTAAGGAATTCAAGATACATCACCTCCATATCAGGGAGCCATCAAAACCTTTTAAAAGAGAAGGTGCGTGAAAAAGTCTGTGTTGTTGAAGACAATTGGGATGGTGAGGTGGAAGAGGAGTGGGAAGGGGAATGTGACTCAGGCAGCCAGTTTTAGGTTGTGTTAGTAAACCCAGTGGGAATGTTGAGGTCCTGAACTAGGATTCCAAGTATGGAAAGGAATTGAGAAACACTTCTGAGGAAGATTTAGCGCAAGAAAATAGGAGAAAGCAATGTGGCATCATGATTCTGTTTTCTAGCTTGGGCTGACAATGGTAATGTAATTAACTGTGAGGGAGAATAAAAAAGAAAAGACTGGGAGGGTGGAGGGCCAAGGCTAATGAGTTTGACTTTGATTATATGTGAGTAATGACAACAAGCTATTGTAAGTAAAACCATACTTGCTGGAGATGCTTAAGGAAGAAAGGGGCAGTGCGATATTCTCTCCAGGCACCTCACAGTGCCCCTTACTGCCAGTGGGCCCATGCCTCTCTTTCTTTTCTTGTTGACTGACTAGTGACCATTCTGACATTTTCCATGGTTTTGCCTTATAGAATTCTGTCTACAGGTCAAAATTTTCTTTCAGTCACTGTGAGTGAAAGGCAAAGACAAAATGATTTAAGGGTAAAAAACTTGCAAAAAATACTACCATGACTTTAGTTCATAAATAAAAATAATAAGGCTGCTAGTGCAGTGAAAAGTTACATTATGTCCTTGCAAACAGGTTTGATTTTTAAGGTTAAAATTATCAAAGAGCAAATGTGAAACTCTTTGTAAACCAGATCACTGTTATTAAGACATAGTAAAGTGTCAACTTACCTGAATGCCACTCCAAGACAGAGTGAGCGCAGGTTTAATCAGTGTAGCTAAGTAGGAGGTGTAATGTGAAGAAGTAACCAAAGGACTCTCATATATATGTATATACATACACACCTAGCTCGCTCCAGTAGCAAATTCACTGGTTGTATTTTTTAGGTGGAGGGTGGAAGGGATAAAATTGCTCCCACTGAGACATAAATAAGTGGGCTTTAGTATTGGTTACATCAAGGACTCTGTGACTTTGAATAAGTCAATTAATTTTTGAACTTCATTATCTTCATCTTAAAAAATGGCATAATAATAACTACTTTGCTTTTATCACAATGCTATTTTAAGTATCAACTGAGATTATATGTAAAAGTATTTTATCATTTATAAAGAGATAAACTCATGCGCAAGATTAATATTTTTGAGCTGAAGCACAGAAATTGTCCAGTAAAAGAAATATGCTATTTTAAAGAGATAATACTACTACTGGTAGTATTAAATTAATTTAATTTAAGAGATTAGCTGATAAGGCCAATGAATAATGTAGATGGGGAAGTGGGTTAAAAAATATTTAGGCAGGTGACTAACATGAAAACACTTGGTTTCTGGGAAGAAGAAAAGCATTCTTAGAGTGAGAACAGGTGCATGGTATGAGATGAAGATCACTGAATCAGGCTGCAACTTTGCATAGAGTTAATCCTGCTGAAACTAATATGCTTTTAAAATCTGGTATTTTGAGTTCTGAACAGTAACTGGATTAATGTATTTAGTAGTAAATAAGGATGCAGTAACTAGGACTGTGCATTCAGGTAGTATCATAGCAAAATTGATAACTCTTTCCCAAGTAATTCTTAGAAGACCATCCTCCCTCCATTGGCCCCTCTTCCACCCTCAAGACACACACACACAAACACACACACACACGCTATTTCCATATATAACGTTGTTTTCCCTATCCTAGATTGTCTTTGACTCTTCAAACTTTCACTTGGATAATGATGCTTTAGGACTCACTTTAGATGTCATCTCCACTTTCCCAGACCCTCAGAGTGGGGCCTGTTTGGTTCTCATGTACTGTGTGCATAATTTTATCATGGTACTTACTCTATTACATAGTTGTACATAATAGTACATAACACACACACGCACACTGTGTATTTATATGTTTGCCTCTCTTGGAGGGCTGTGAGCTCTTTGAATATGGGCTCATAAGAAATTAATTTTTATTTCCATTGGGTCTAGCACAGTGTTTCATATACTTAAAAAAATGCTAACAAATGTTCAGGGACAACTGAATACAAGATTTTTAAAGAACTGATTGATGCAGAGAAAACTACTTGGTGAGCTTTTGGAAGATGTGGTGGTAGTACTGTAGTAGTGGCAGTGTAGGAAAAGGTTTAAAGGCAGATATATGATCCTCAAATTATAATCTGCCAGAGACTTTATTCTTTGTTTCTTGTTTTTTTTTTTAAGATTTGTGAATCCCCTTGTCTGCTTATTATAAAGAACTATCCAACACTTACTATGTTCCAGACACTGTAGGTGAAAAGATGAATCTGATATAGGATTTATAGAGGGAAATTGAAGATATACAAACTAAATGCGAGGCACAAAGTAAAAGTGTTCAGAAGGGAAGGGCAGAATTATGTAAAATGCTGGCTCTCAGTTCAGGTGCCCATTTTCTAATATTTGCTCTACAATTCACTAACATGCAACCTTAATAAAGTGATTTAAACTCTCTGTGCCTCAGTTTGTTTCTAGCTATTGCTTGCTACTTAAGGATTTCAAAGTTATTTCCATGCAGCAGTGGGAGTATTGTGCCAATGAGCATCAACACATTTTCAGGCTTTTGATATGTATTACTAAATTGTCTTTTTTAATAATTGGACCAGTTATTTTAACAACTATTAATGAGTGTGTTAGTTTTCTTGCAACCTTGTTAACATTTGCCTTTTGTTAGTATAGATGCAAAACAGCATTTCATTGGTTTTAAAAAACAAATTATAGACATAGTTAATGTGGCTGAGCATTCTTTCTTACACTCTGATTCTATTTGTATTCCTCTTGTGTGAATCATTTGTGATTTTTTTCCTCCTTTGGCAAAATGTGTGCTGAATATAAAGAGATGATTCCAATAGCCTATTTGGCATTCTGTAATAGATGCTGAGCATTTCCTTCTTCCAAAACAATTCCTTCCCTTGGTTTGCAATGCTATAAATACTCTTCTGTATTTCCCTTAGCCTCTGTTGGTTGCTCCTTCTGAGCTTGCTTTGCTGGCTCATCTTGTGACTAGGTTTTAGATATTGGTGTTTTATATTCTCCCCACATACAAACAAGCAGGTTTATATACCATCTATATGCTGATGGCTCTCACATTTATCTTTCCATCCCAGCTTCTTGTCTAACTCCAGCTTGTTTACTCTGAATCTTGGAGGTCACAACAGCAAACAGACTCAGCATACCCCAGTATAAACTCTTGATTTGTCCTACTCCCCAATCCATGCTCTTTTATAATATTTGAAATCTCAAATAATAGTAATGCCACTATTCACATTGCACAAACATGAAAACTTAGGGTTACTTTGATATCTCCCTCATCCAAAACAATCACTATCTTTTAAAATTTTGCCTTCTCTATTTCAAGTCTGTCCCATTCTCATCTTCTTTGCTATCAATCAAATTCAAGAAACTACTCTTGTCTAAACTAGTAATAGATTTTTGAGGGATCTCATTGTACTCCACATTGTAACCACAGTGATGCTTTTAATATTCAAATACAGCAACTTTTACTGCTTGAAACTTCTTGACACCCTACTGGCATTAGAATTAAGACCAGTGTCCTGAATATAGTCTACAAAGCCCTGTGTTATCTGTCCTGTCTTCTCACCACTCTTACATGGCACCATTATTCCAGTTGCTCTCTGTTCTATCATGTCATCATGTCATGTTCTTCTCATCGCAGGGTGTCAGCACAAGCTATTTCCTCTGCACCATTCTTCTTTATCTAGATATTCTCTACCCTTTATTGGTCAGCTCAAAAGTCATTTACATAGGAAAACTTTCTTGAAGTAAGGACTAGGTAAGTTTCCTCTGTACCTTATGTGCTTAGTGCAGCCTGAATTTTCCCTTCATAACATTTATCATTAGCACAATTAAATATTTGATAAAGCTATTAAATGTTAACTTCTCCCATAGACTGTAAGCTCAACAATAGCAAGGCTAGTACAGAGAAAAAACTAGTAAGTATTGATTCTCTCTCTCTCTCTCTCTCTCTCTCGCTCTCTCTCTCTATATATATATATGCGCTTCTCTACTTAACCTTTGTGAACTTCTTATTTTTAGTTTTTTTAAGTGACAACACCTTTCTGAGTATCTCAAAAGATTACTGTAAAGATTATATATGGTAATATATATGTACATATATAAATCCCTTGTGAACTTGACAATAAGATATAAATATCTTTCCAACTTTATTCAAATAGACTACTTCCATTTGAAATCTGTGAGATTTGAAACATGTATAAGAATAATATTTAGAGGCTTAAGTTAGACTTGAAGTAAGCTCTGTGGGTGCCCAACTTATAAAATAGACCACTTATTAAATTTTCCTGTCTTCTGTTTTCTGGCAGGCATTTGGCAGTGTGTCATCAGTAAAGATCAACTAACCTTTCTAACTCTGGATTGCACAATAGTTTTCTTCTGCACTAAATGAATAAAAAAACAATGTGGCAACCAAAGAGAAGGTCTAGGTGCCTGCTATCTTGAGACTGGTTATAACCACCATGATTTAGATAATTTAAAAGGTAAAGAATGTGTGTTTTCCTGTTCTAAATTATGTAATATTAATAAATAATAAATATTATATAATTTACAACTCTCCATATATGACACTCTAAGTGGCATATGGTCTAATCATAGAATGTCAAAGAAGCTTCTTAAAGGCAAACAACAGAGTCTTTTCCTCCACCTTTTTTGTTCTGCTCCGTATGGGGAGCAGATGAACATGGTCTTTTGAAAGAGGAGGGTGTGGGAGACTACTATAAAGTTTGCTTTGTTGGGTCAGCAGGACCCTCACAAACTAAGTCAGTTGTCATGAATTAGTGAGCGCATTGACTTATGCTTCCATAAATTAGTAATGCATGGAGGGGATAGAGCATAAATCAGGGTGAAAGGACACTCCTTTATTAAATGTTAATCCAAAGGTAAGAACTATGCTAAGCAGATGAATAACAAATGAATATCAAAGAGTCCAAAGGAAAAAATTTAATGCACAGTTTATAAATTAATCTTTTTTTTTTTCAACTGTAATGTACATTGAGTGACCAATACTTCCTAACTGGGCCTGATTATAATTATATAAGAACAAAACATAAAATTTGGGAAACATGATTTTATACTATGTGTATTTAATTATACATATACTAATATGAAAATATTATTTGTTAAAATAATGATTACTTTCATATGTACTGAGTACAGACCTACCTTTAAGTATATTGATAGCTCTCTCTGATTTGTGTATGTATCCGTGTGTTTATGAGTGCATGTCCTATCATCTATCTATCATCCATCTTTGCAGGGATTTTAGGTAATAATTTGCTTTATAATTTTGAAGGAATTTCAACTTTAGAATCTTTCCCTTTTGTTAGCTCATTAATGTCTGATAGACCAAACTCACTATAAAGATCTAAAATTATACACTTGAGAAAATGTTAACAATAACAAAAAATACCTTGGGAGAGAGGCAGTCTAAATTGAACTAAAATATTTATTTATTTATTTATTTTATAATTACATTTCCTAGACTGATCTTTTTGTATTTTGAGGTAATTTTATTAAAGAAGACGTGAATATACTGTTTTGTGTTTTACTATAATGAAAATATTAAAAAATACATAATAAAATATGTGATGCTTAATTTTAAATTTGTAATTATAATTCAGTATTAGAGATAAGACAGCCAAAATGAAGGGCCCAACAATCTTGAATTGAGTTCTTTATACGTGACATAAGGGTTGTTTGTACACAGTGGAGTAAGGGTTGTTTGTACACCATGGAGAGAGGGTAAACGTGGCAGACATGACATTGACATTTGTTAATCCACATAGAAAGGCAGACCAGATAATTTAGAATTTTCAGTGGGTATATATTTTAAGATCTTTATTTCTTGTCTGTCAAATCTTATGGCCCAATTTAATTAGATAATTGAAAAGTTCTCAAGTTTATATTGAGTAGACTTAGTGTATATAATCCAGATCATTTTGCAAAAAGATATTACTTTACTAATTTACTAATTTTTTTCTTAATATATATCCATATTGTATTTTAATTTTTTGTGTTGAATATTTATGTGATCCCATTCCTTTATCACTATGAGGGATGATGAATAGCTAGCTTTACTTTCATAGTCATATAACATATTAGAGGCATTGCTAATATCTGAAAGCAATTTTTGCATTTTCTTAATCACTTGGATACTCTAGAATATTCATTAGATAGTAACTCAAAATAGTTGACATGTATCTCCATTTATTTTATACATATACATCATATTGTATATTTAATGCCCTATTATTTACTTATTTTACATTGTAATTGGGCATTAACAAAAGGCAAAGACTACAGAGCTGGAATTATGTATTATGTCTAAGCTAATTATAAAGCTTACATATAATTATTAATTTTTAAAGTCTGATTAGTTATCATGAAATGTGCTTTGTCCTACTAGTATTTTAAATTATTCATCTTTAGTTTAATGTATTCAGAGCCTCTATTTTTTTGATTTTCTCATTTCTCATTTCATCTCTTGCCTTTATTCTTACTCTTTCATTCTTAAGAGCTGCAATTTTACTTTTTAACCATGTCTTTTTTTTTTTTTTATTTATTTTGCAGCATGATATTGTATATGTTTGATCTTTTTACTGCTTAAGTCTCCTAACTTTTTTACTGGGTTTTGGTGATGTTTTATCAATGTTTTTCTTTCCCCCTTTCCTGCAGCAGTGAATACATTGCCCCTAGACACATAGTAATTGCTTATAAAAAACAGGACAACGCTAGGAGTCAGAATATAGATCTGAAAAAAATAAAACGACAAGAGTTAAAAATACGTATGCACCATGAGAAACAGAGCTTGTGATAGCAGTTCCCATGTTTCTGATGAAAGTGAAACCATAATTAGCAAGAGGTAAACTTGAACGAATTATTTAACGCCTTTCTTTATTGAGTATTCACATCCTGTACCCAAGATCATTGTGGACGTTTTAAAGAATAGCCACATTTCTCATATTGCAGTGTTATTGGAGAAGGTAGTTAATTAATTCATCATAGTACTTATCTTTCTGATCTGGTGTCCTAAGTTTTTTCTGTTGTTGTTTTGTTTTGCTTTTTTGCAATATTGAAAGTGATAAATCTCAAGGAGCTAGTTTATATGTTATAAAAATCCAAGGAGCCTTAAAGAGCACATGGTAGTTGCCCCCCAGGCTTGTATAAAAACCAATTTCAGATTATAGAAAGGATAATATTTTTATTTTAAATATTTTATTCACTCTAATTCAAATAGAAATGTGTCTTTAGTGTACACTAATTCAGTGAACTGTGTAACTGTTTTTGAAGGCTTTCTTCTTAAATTTAGAAAATTTCAATTTGACCTCAACAGCCTCTCTATATGTCCATCTATCCATTTACTATTGTGTTAAATGTATATACTAGAGAAAAGCCTTAGCTTTTAAAATGTTAATTTTCAGTTCGTATTTTTAATAAAATATGTTGTTGTAGCTTAGAATTATACAAAGGACCCAGAAGATATTTCTTAGCATCTTCCATGGTTTTAAGACACATTGTCTTCTATTTCAGTATTTTAGAAACAGAAATCAGAATATATAGTATTTTATAATCCTTGTTTAAAACAGCTGACCACCAAAAGCAACAAAAACATTCAAGAATAAAAAATAGAGTATATATATGATGTTTTTATCATTGCTCATCATACGAGAACTATCATTGTATTATCACCTTAGTTGAGTTATTTGCTTTTATAATCCCATATATATATAGATTTTAACATAATTGTGAAGTTTTACTTTTTGCTGTTTTCAGAGATCACAGTGTTAGAAAATGAAAACAAAAAGTTACTATATCCTCAGAGTATACTGCTGTCACATGCCAGTCAATATAATTAAAGACAATAGAAATCGCCAAATTTCTTGTATTTCTGTACATGTATTAAAAATTGTAATGACGGCACGGCAGAGGGAGGAGTGACAAATATGTGTCATGAGGGGCTGTTATTTAAACAAAATAATTTTCAAACCTCCAACTGATTCTCCAGGTAAGTAGTCTAACTTTTCCACTACATAATGCTGTAAGTAATGTCTAGTCTCACACACTAGACAAATCAAGGTTTCAGAGAAATTGATCATCAATCTCAATTTTCCAAGTTGTAGAGTTGGGGAAAGGATCTTCCAAGAGGAGGTTGTCTTCTTTATGTGCTCGCATTGTGCTCTGCAGCATTTGTCACAAGATAATCATTATTGCCTGTTTATTTGTTTGTATCTCCCATTAAGTGATATACTTCTTGAGCACAGAATGATGCCACAGAACGATGCTCTAAGGACACAGCACAACACTCTACCCAAAATGTAGAGAACATTATTGACTAAATGGATGACATTCAATTTTCTTCTACTGGAAGTGGCCACCAATATGTATTTGAAAACATCATGGCTAGGAAACTCAAAACAATACATGGTCATAACTTCCATTTTTAGGGATTTTTAAAAAATGTCTCTTGATACAAGGTTTTTATCTATGTCCTTGTAAATACTACACATTAACTAATTCTACTATGTTGTAATCATGAAGAATGGTTCTATGCCTGCTTCTTTAAGATAGTATCTCAAATATTTGAAGGAAGCTCGTATCTCTTCCACATGTCCATTTTACACTTTCTCTGATTTACTCATGCCATCTTTTTATTCTGTTTTGTTGTTTGTTGTTATAGTAGTATATTAAGTTATATTTCTGTTTACCTCTGCAAAAACTTATCAATGTACTAGACACTCTGCTAGATGACTTAAGGTATAAGGGTGAATAAGCATGTTTTGTTCTAGGGAAGTAGCAAATAAAACTTATAATTGCAAAATACTGTGGGTATCTGTCATATAAAGCATATTTTAACATGATGTCTGAGATTCAGTTATGTACATGACCATAGAGATTAGGCTTTTAGGACAACCAAAGAGATCAAATGAGCAATTATTTATTATTTCATTTCATCCTCGTAAATGTGGCCTGTTATTCACATCTGTCAAGATATATTTGGATCTTTATTCTATCAAACAAATTATCTTCCTTCCAAACTTCCATTATCATTCACAGGTTTTATAAGCTTACTTTAAGAAAATTGTATCTTCATGTTAAAAATGTTAAAGAGTACAAGACCAAAGACAGATTTATGAGATATCTTGAGAATCTTTTCCCAGGTTGATTCACCCATTATTTCCAATAGGAAATAATGATTTCCTATTGTAGATGATGAACTATTTACACTATAAAGATTTTTCTCACAATAACCCTTTATACTGTAAAAAGCATATTTCCTTTAGGTAACACAAGACACTTTGAAGTCATCAACTTCAAACCATTCCTCATTGACTGATAGATGTTGATCTTCTTGCCCTGTAATACATTTTGGATTACAGCAAAACTCTTTTGTCTTTCAACAGGAGAATTTTGAAAATATGCTGTCTTCCTATTTTATACTTTCAGATTTATATACAGAGAAATCTTAATAAAAACTTCAGTATATTTTATTTCCCATTAAAAACTTTTTCTTCAAGTTGAATCTGTTTACTCATGCTCTGCTATAGTGATAGGAGAACGAGGATCAAAGTATTTTCTTTCTTTCTTTTTTTTTTTTTCTCCCATGAATGTTTCTCACAACTAATTCCCTAAATCCTATACGCTGGACCACTTCTGAGGATCAATTAGAAATGGGGCAGCAGCAAAAGCAAAGGAGCTATGTTTTCCAGTGGAGGCAGTCATTGTCTCAAGGGAGACCCAAGTGGATATGCCTCCTAAATATGACAGTTTTCCTATTATATGACTTCTCCACAGCATTTACTGTCATTGGCCTCTCCTTCTTCTTGCCTTCTGCTTTCTTTGACATCACATTGTTCTGATTTTTTCAATATTTCCTATGAAAAAAGTGTTAGAAGAAACAGCTATATTTCTCATCTCTGGCTGCTCATTGGAATTGCCTGGTAATTTTGAAAAAAAAAAAAAAAGACACCCAGCAGCTCACCAACAATATTGTGACTTAATACACCTGGGATCATGGAGAGGGTGGAATCTGGAACTAAGAGTTTTAAATTTCCCTTAGTTAATTCTAATGTGTAGCTGGAGATGAGAACCATTGTCTTAAATTATAAGTTGAACTGTATGCCATTGCCTACAATAATGTCAATTTAATATGGTTCAACTTAACATTTTAATTTTTGTATACATTAACAAAAATTAGAGAAAATCATAATTAATAAAAACTATATATATACATACATACATATGTATATACATATATATACACATACATATATACACACATCTTCTTTATCCATTCATCTGTTGATGAACCCTTAGGTTATTTCCATATCTTGGAAATTATAAATAATGTTGCTATGAATATTGGGATGCATGTATCTTTTCAAATTAGTGGTTTTGGGTTTTTTGGTTTTTTTTTTGGGATATATACTCAGGAGTGGAATTGCTAGGTCATATGGTAGTTCTATTTTTTTGGTTATTTGAGAAACCTCCATACTGTTTTCCACAGTGTCTGCACCAATTTACATTCCCACCAACAGTGTATGAGGGTTTCCTTTTCTCCACATCCCGGACAACATTTATTATTTATGTTCTTTTTGATGATAGCCATTCTGACAGGTGTGAGGTGATATGTCTTTGTGGTTTTGATTTGCATTTACTTGATGATTAGCAATATTAAGCATCTTTTCATATGCCTATTGGCCACCTGCATTTACTCTTTAGAAAAATGTCTATTTAGTTTCTCTGCCCGTTTTTTAATCAAGTTGTTTGTTTTTTGATAATGAGCTCAATGAGCTGTTTGTATATTTTGGAAGTTAATCCCCTGTCAGTGGTATCGTTTGCAAATATTTTCTCCCATTCTGTAGGTTGTCTTATCATTTTCTTTATAATTTCATTTGCTGTGCAAAGGCTTTTAAGTTTAACTAGGTCCCACTTGTTTATTTTTGCTTTTGTTTCCATTACTCTAGGAGGTGGATCCAAAAAATATTGATGTGATTTATGTCAAAGAATGTTCTGCCTGTGTTTTCCTCTAGCAGTTTTATACTATCTGATCTTACATTTAGGTCTTTAATCCATTTTGAGTTTATTTTGTATATGATGCTAGGGAATGCTCTAATTTCATTCTTTTACATGTAGCTATCCAGTTTTCCCAGCAACACTATTGAAGAGACTGTCTTTTCTCCGTTATATATTCTTGCTCCTTTGTTGTAGATTAATTGACCATAAGTGGGTGGGTTTATTTCTGGCTTTCTAGCCTGTTTCATTGATCTATGGGTGTGTTTTTGTGTCAGTACCATATATTTTTGATTAGTAGCTTGGTAGTATAGTCTGAAGTCAGGGAGCGTGATTCCTTCAGCTCTATTATTACTCAAGATTATTTTGGCTATGTTGGATCTTTTGTGTTTCCATACAAGTTTCAAAATTTTTGTTTTAGTTCTGTGAAAAATGCCATTGGTATTTTGATAGAGATTTCACTGAATCTGTAGATTGCCTTGGGTAGTATGGGCATTTTAACAATATTGATTCTTCCAACATGACTGGGACATTGTGCTGTACGTCAGAAATTGACACATTATAATTGAGTGTACTTCAATAAAAAACAAATTAAAAAACAGTATTGATTCTTCCAATCCAAGAACACGGCATATCTTTCCATCTGTTTTTGTTGTCTTCAATTTCTCTCATCAGTGTCTTATGGTTTTCAGAGGACAGGTTTATTCCTAGGTGCTTTATTCTTTTTGATGTAATGGTAAATGGGATTGTCTCCTTAATTTCTCTTTCTGATAGTTTGTTATTAGTGTATAGAAATGCAACAGATTTCTATCTATTAATTTTATATCTTGCAACTTTACCAAGTTCATTGTTGAGCTCTCATAGTTTTCTCATGGTATCTTTAGGATTTTCTATGTATAATATCATGTTCTATGTATAAAGCTGTCACTGTTCTTCCTCATGGTGTCTTTTTTTTTTTTGACTAGATTGTAAACTTCATGAAGGCAGAAATTATTATTTTATTCACTAATGTCTTCCTATTGCCTGAAAGAGTGTCTGGCACATATAGGAGCTTAGTAAGTTTTTTTTTTTTGAAAAAAGGAGAAAGAAGAGAACATTTTGTCTTTTCATCAAGTATATAGGTGAGGTTCAAATTCATAGCAATAGTTATGATTTAAGATTTTCCTCTAATATTTTTATTACATATATCAAAAACTAGAAAACACTTTTGATAGGTAGGAAATATTTGCCTTGATTTTAAATAAGTAATTTAGAAATGGAAAGTATTTTGATTTATCTCAGAAAAGTCTATAACTTGAGTGATAAAGCTTTCAAATCCACATTGTATTTTCAATTGAATTTATAATTATATGGTGAGTAGCTGTGTATAGCTTTACTGAATAGTTCTTGAATTTTGCACTGTGTGTATCTTTGTGCTTATATAGGGGACTCTTAAAGATAAAGAAACTTTAAAACTCTACCAAACCTTTACTGAAGAATTTCAAGGAAAGGAGCCATTCTTTTCAGTCTTCCCACCCTGGCAACAACCCACACTGCTTACACTTACAGTAAATGCTAAAGAGCTGCTACCAAATGTCATACCCACAAAGTAAGTAAGAAAATGAAAGCAATATCTATTTTTTTCTTAAGCATGTGTTACCATAAAATGCGAAAGAAATTGTTTCATATATTAAATTGTGGATTAAAATTAATATTGTATACCTGGGACCACTAGCGTAATAAACTAATTGTATTAAAAGAAAAGAAATACATATATTTTATTAATGTATATAAGAATAGAGAACATTTGTAAGAATAAAGTCTGTTGAAATCGTTCAAGAGCACACTGACTTCCTCCCATTATACTCTAAGGATAGATAAGGGGCATTTTGCATAATATCTGCAAGCTTTCAGGAAGAGAAACCTAATTGAGCATTTTCTGTTTAGGGAAAGATAAAGCCTTTTTGTCTTCAGAGTAGTGAACTGGAGGCACAATAGATTTGATCACTGCTTGCCAGATTGCTTGTGAATCATTTGGTGCTTTTATTAGATCTTTTTACTTTACCATCTTGTCTTTTTCTTCCTTTCCTCTCTTTCTGTGTTTTGGGCAGCAAAATTGGAAAATATGTTGCACTTGGTGAGCGGTGGAAATCAGGAGTGAGTGACTGCCTGGTTCTTCTGTGGTACTGTTAGCTTTGCTGCACATCAGATATTTAAGTTCACGTCTCTCAGCACTGCCAGATGGGCATGAATCTGGGCTCCCAGGACCCGAAGTCCTAAATTGATCAAGACACATTGTGAAAATGGTAGCTGCTTTTCTTTGAGCTGTCTTTTCACTGGGAACATGGCTACTGTTCCCTGATACATACTACCCAGAGACTTTTAGACTTTTAGACTTTTAATTTAATTCTTGTTTAGGAAAGCTTTGGTAGAAGGTCTGACATAACTGCTTTGGGAGACAGAGGTTGGCATGTGGCAAAATATATCAAATATTATCTAGCAAAAGAAAAGCTAGTTTTACTGAGAACAAAATATGTTTATAATTAGATTTAAGTAGTAACTAAAACAGTCTTTATTTTCAGAAGCATTGCAAGATATCTTCTTTTATACAAACACAATTTACATATAATTGTTGCTATTTATTAATTTCTATTCCTAGACTGCTTACTACAGCACATGAGATAATTTGAATAGTCAGTGAAAGCCTCCTACAGGTTCGAAAGAACGCACACTTGTGAGCTCCTCATGGGCTTCTTGCATGCTGCAGTGTGCAGGGACCATCAATCAGTTTACTGCCTCTTGTTCCTTCCAAGTTTTTAATTGCTTCTGTAAACCCCAAAAGGACTCATTAGGCTTGCTTCCTTTCAATTGCAAAGCCCCAATGCTTAGAGCACTTTTGCAAATAATGATTTTAACTCTGGTGAAAGTTTCTGAAACATACTGAAGATCAAACCAATCATCTAATATCAAACATTTCAAATGACAGGACCTGGAAGTAAAATCTATTTCTAAAATATCTGTCATGAATTCATTAAGAGATTATGTGGTAATTATACCTCAGAAAATACATCCAGATGAAAGACTGCAGAAGTAATAGGGGAGGGTAAGTGCATAGGCATTAGTCTGTAGGGACAGGTATGAGCATCATGACTGGGAGAGAGTGAGGACAGGGGCAAAGAGAACATTATCAAAGTAGTTAATGTTCTGTTTATACTTCTTTTTGCAAACTAAGTACCACTTCAAATACAACTCGTTGACCTGACTTATGACTATTACAAATAGAATGGACCTTTATATCCTAAGTATGCTTAAGTTATACCAATATTACATTTCATACCTGAAACACTGCAGGGATTGCGTACTTGTAGACAGAAGATTATATCTAGGCATCAGACTTGAGAAGGCCAGGAGATGGTTTTAAAAATGATTTTGAATGTCCTAGGAAGGATACATTCTTCTAGTTTACAACTGGAGTAATACTCTGTATTGAATCCTGCTTCTTAATTATACAGCTTCACCCATTTATGTTAAATTTATACCTAGCTCTGATGACGTTAGAGATTTTAGACTTTTTGGATGCTAACATGTCTGATTAAGACAGTTTTTTAAAATGAAATAATTACTCTTAAAATTAAGTAAATACTCGTTTCCTAAAAGGTACATAAATACTTTTTATGTACACTGCTTAGTATATTTTCATTAATACTAAACAATTTGACTTATGTAGAATTTCTCCTGTGCTATAAAAATAGATTTCAATCAATGCACGCTCTCTCTCAGCACTAGAGAATATTTCATGACATTGACTAATTCATCTCATAGCTTCATTTGCACCATGTATATATGCACACATGCACAACATGATATAAAATAGACAATGGATGCCTGTGATATACACATCATTCATTATTCAAGTGCAAGTCTTATAAGTGAGATCTTGAGCTCATAGGGAATGTAACTAATATAAAGCCAAATTTTTGTACATATCATGTTTAATAGGAAAGTACTTTTAGATCTTTTTTTTTATTATTTTGTTTAATTTATTGCTGCTACTTTTCATTCCCTTGATTTATGGAAGCAATTACCTTAGTTACACATTTTTTGCTCCTAATTTATTTGACATTACAAGTTCATAAAAATGAAAGAGAACATGGCATTAGTAAATTAAAGAAAAATATCAGAATTTCTGCAAGAAAGTCATAAATGGTTTCTTTTCCCTGGCACAGCCTTTTCCTTCTGTATTGAAGACTTTAAAGGCATAGGAAGAGGAAGGAGCTTTTGTATGTAAGTTAATCATTTCCTTGTTAACCTTCTGCTGTCAGCCACAATGAGATTCATTCTTCATATCACAGTAGACTTCATCAGCAGGAATATACTTTTATCTTTGCCGCCTGGTTTTACAGGACTAGAGGGAATTGGCACCACTAGGGAATCATTAAAGAGATAATGGACAAATTATTTTCTCATATCTTCATTTAGACTTCTCTCTCACTGGTGCCCTCATCCTCAGTAAGCATCAATCAGAATTATTCATTAAGAACTGAGGGATAGACCAGTGTCCTGAGGGTGAAGGGAGAGGAGAAGGTGAAAAAGAAAAAGAAAAAGAAAAAGGAAAAAAAAACAAAACAAAACTTGGAAGCCAGTAGGACTCAGATCCAATATGCCAAAAAGATATGTTGGGGTTATTTTCTATGTGGATATATTCGAATTATAGAGGCTGGAACAGTACTGAGCTGCCCTTACTCATATTAAAGTTATACAAACATAGGCAGTCTTCAGTATTTATAAATTCATCTCCCATAAAAGGAGTTTCAGTAGTCGCCAGAACTTTTTCATTTTGTAAAAGTCTCTTTCTTTCTTTCTGCCATTCATGCAGTGAAAGACTAGTTGCTAGTAATTAGATTTGAGCATCTGTCTTGCTGTTGTTGAGGGAAACAAAACAAAACAAACAGTACTGTAAAATAGTAAAAGAAAAATTGCACTGCACCAGCACAGTCAAGGAAGCTTTTGTTCAAGAGTATTTTAGTATAGGAAAGAGACTATTGCAATAGAGGAGAGAGATTGGACTCAACTCTGCTAAAACAATGGCAGGAGGATTTTACAGTTGGGCTGAGCTAATGGAAAAGTCCTGGAGGACATTAGAGGTGGGCTAATCCATGTGCTTAGGCCTTCTGCATTTAGTTACTGTTGCTTCTTGAAGTTAGGCTCCTATCCTGCCACAACTGGGAGATAAGGGTGTCCTCTCCTTCCTTCGTGATTACATTTCAGAGACCTTGAGATTACATTCCAGGATCTTGAGAAAGACATTTCTGGGTTGTAGAAGATTTATGTTTCAAAGGGGCAGAGAAAGAATTTACAATCACAAGTGTTCTAAAGTAAATGCTCTAAGAAAAGGGGAGTCAGGACCTTGTAGTCGGGGTGAGGGGCTGCTGAACCTGTATCAAGTTTAGTCAAGCTGAGAGGAATGTTAAAGCCCTCTTGGTCAGTAGTTTTAATATAGGACTTCCCTCTTTGTACTGATGAAAGTTGGGTAGTAGGCTAAAGCTATGATCAAATGCCTTGTGGGTCATGCCTTAGTCTTCATCTCCCAGATGAGGCTGATGTAGGTTTGCCTAACCCAGGATAGGTTATGGGGAGAATTGCTTCATGATCTCCTTGATTTAGAGAAAAACAAGGGCCCGGTGCATTTTAACGGCTAATTTGAATGTGTAACCTGCAGAGGAATATCCCTTTAAAAATGAGATGATTTAGCATGTTTCCTACCAGTGTCATGGCTTAGTATGAACCCAGTTGTTGTCTGGGCTGAACTCATACCTTCAGGCTATAAGGGAAGCGAGATTGAATTTGTCAGCCTTCTTTATTGTGTGTTAATAATTATCAGATGCCCAGCAGATTTCTGGACACACAGTTGTCACAAAAATTCCTTCAGACGATGATATAAGTGACAAGATGTTATTATCTACTTCTTAATACAAATAGAAGTGACACAGAATCATGGTTATAGAAATAGTGATGGAAAAGATTTTCCCTATTAGAAATATTCTTGTACCCAGGACATATTTCACAGAACTAGAACAAATCATAATAAAATTTGTATGGAACCATCAAAGATCTAGAATTGCCAAAGCATTACTGAAGAGAAAGAAAGAGGCTGGAGGAATAACTTTCCCAGACTTCAGACAATACTATAGAGCTACAGTCATCAAGACAGCATGGTATTGGTACAAAAACAGACATATAGACTAATGGAACAGAATAGAGATCCCAGAAATGAACCCACAAACTTTTGGTCAACTAATCTTCGACAAAGGAGGCAAGAATATACAATGGAATAAAGACAGTCTCTTCAGCAAATGGTGTTGGGAAAACTGGACAGCAGCATGTAAAACAATGAAGCTAGGACACTCCCTTACACCATATACAAAAATCAACTCAAAATGGATCAAAGACTTAAACATAAGACAAGATACAATAAACCTCCTAGAGGAAAACATAGGCAAAACATTATCTGACATACATTTCAAAAATTTTCTCCTAGAAGAAATAAAAGCAAGAATAAACAAATGGGACCTAATGAAACTTACAAGCTTCTGCACAGCAAAGGAAACCAGAAGTAAAACAAGAAGACAACCTATGGAATGGGAGAAAATTTTTGCAAATGAAACCGACAAAGGCTTGATCTCCAGAATATGTAAGCAGCTCATACGACTCAATAAGAAAAAAATAAACAACCCAATCCAAAAATGGGCAGAAGACCTAAACAAGCAATTCTCCAAGGAAGACATACAAATGATCAAAAGGCACATGAAAAAATGCTCAATATCACTAATTATCAGAGAAATGCAAATCAAAACTACAATGAGGTATCACCTCACACCAGTCAGAATGGCTGTCATTCAAAAATCCACAAATGACAAATGCTGGAGAGGCTGTGGAGAAAGGGGAACCCTCCTACACTGCTGGTGGGAATGCAGTTTGGTGCAGCCACTATGGAAAACAGTGTGGAGATTCCTCAAAAGACTAGGAATAGACTTACCATATGACCCAGGAATCCCACTCCTGGGCTTGTATCTAGAAGGAACCCTACTTCAGGATGACACCTGCACCCCAATGTTCATAGCAGCACTATTTACAATAGCCAAAACGTGTAAACAGCCTGAATGTCCATCAACAGGTGACTGGATAAAGAAGAGGTGGTATATTTATACAATGGAATACTACTCAGGCATAAAAACTGACAACATAATGCCATTTGCAGCAACATGGATGCTCCTGAAGAGTGTCATTCTAAGTGAAGTAAGCCAGAAAGAGAAAGAAAAATACTGTATGAAGTCGCTCATATGTGGAATCTAAAAAACAAAAACAAACAAACAACCAAACAAAAACAAAGCGTAAATACAGGACAGAAATATACTCATAGACAGAGAATACAGACTTGTGGTTGCCAGGGGGTTGGAGGGTGGGAAGGGATAGACTGGGATTTCAAAATTGTAGAGTAGATAAACAAGATTACACTGTATAGCACAGGGAAATATACACAAAATGTTATGATAACTCACAGAGAAAAAAATGTGACAATGAGTGTGTATATGTCCATGAATGACTGAAAAATTGTGCTGAACACTGGAATTTGACACAACATTGTAAAATGATTATAAATCAATAAAAAATGTTAAAAAAAAGAAATATTCTTGGTTTTTAGTTTTGATTTTCCAAAATTAAGCAAGATAGTATACTGTTGTGTATTTTTACATGGAAGAAGAGTATGGTTGTAAATTCTTTCTATTGTCAATGAAGAGGAAAAAGTTACAAATTTTATTTGCAGTTTGAATGCAGCTTTTCTGGGAACTTTCCCATCTTTTTCTGTTTCAAATTTAGCAGGTGGGTGCACTGTATTTAACTTAAAATTGTTCTAGGCTACTTTATAAAAACATGAGCAAACTGAGCTTTGAATTGAATTTTGAGTTTGACATATTAAAAATGTGAAGAGGGAAAATGATGGCATCACTAATGGCTCAAAGTAACAAGGTTATAAATAAACTACTCACTGGTCTCATGTATTTTTAGTAAAGAGATTTGGGAATTGTGCCACTAATCCCTAATGCCCAATTAAAGTCTCTTAACTTATTTAAGAAACGCATTGTAAATGTGTAGCTGGAGATACTTTAAATAAACATACATTGCATGGGAAGAAGTTTAATAGCTAAACAAACAGAAAAGAACTTTGATATTTTAGCTTTCCCAAAGTTCTTAGCAAAATAGTTATAAGAAAAAAAAAAGCCAAACACAATTAATAGGCAAAGCATAAAGAGGGGATTTTTTTTTCAGGTAATGATATTCTGCATTATTTGACTTTTAAGAAAATCTTAAGACATTTAGAGATTCCCAGTCATTTAAAAAAATTACTGATTCCTTTTCTGCTTGTTTCTTTTTTGTGTGATCTTATTGTACATATATATTGCTCCCACTGATAGATAAGAATAAATACACATAGCTGTAGAAATGGATAAGATACTATCCCAATCTTACAATTGATTGAAAGCAGGCCCATTAGAGATATAAGATTCATAGGTAGCATATCCTTGCTCGTTGACAGCATTTTCTGCAGAGGCTGCCAATGAAATGAAGCCTATGACTTTTCTAGGGAGGTTGGTCCTCAATTTCTCATGTACAGGGCTTGGTCCTGAAGGAGTTCTTCCAAAGTGTGCAAACTGCACTTCAATTAAAGAAGTCTGCAGGGCACATAGAGTGGATGAACAGCAAATGCTCTGGGACTTCTCTTGACAAGACTCTGGCAGGTGGGAAGCCCAAATGCAAAGCAGGCATTTGGAAATGTTATATGGGAGCAAATATTTAACATACCAAGGGGTGGGGAAGTAATTTTGATTTCTCATTATGTTTCTCATTTTCTTGGAATCTCTAGAAGGAAGTGCTTATGGCTCCAAATAATACAAAGAATCCAACACTTTCAAGTCTGAGTGGTTGCAAATTCCAAACTTGGTGCTTTGAAACAGCTGTCAAGGGGAAAGGCAGTAGTTATTAACAAACCAGTGCCATCTTTTCTGAAATACTGACTGCATTCATTTTGGTTCAGGCTGTTCTTGGAAGCTTTAAAAATTCCTAGTGAGAGTCTTTCATTTTTGTTAGTGTAGATGATTTGCTGTTGGCTTTTGCTTAACTTCAGCTGACTTTCCTGTAAATGTACCACAGACAGGGGGTTAATATAGCCAGATGGTCACTGCAGAATGTTGTTCTGACTTGTACTTCCCCTTTCCCTCACCCCTTTCATATGCTGTAATCCCCAGTGCTATGAAATTGAGGCAGAAATATGAATTATTTTTATGGATGTTCTGGCTGCTTTACCAACTTAAAAACAAAGTAATTAGGTGATTTCATTCATTTAGTTGAGACCTTCACTTCTCTGAATAAGACATTCCCAAAGGAGCCTATCTGGTATCATTTTAATTGGAATTACAATTATAAGTAGTTACAATAATACAGTTAGTAGCCACAGATAACTGAGTTTATGAACAACAATTTACTCATTCTCTACTGTACTTGATGTCTAAACATCTCCATACTGCTTCCATTTACTTCAGACCAAACAGAAAACCTCAGGAGATACCTAGAATCCAGGAAAGAGACTGAAATGGAAAATACAAAGTGTCCGAGTCATCCCACTATCATTCTGATTTATTCTAAGGCTTTCTGAGACACCAGGATAGTTAAGAAGTTTAGATGGGCTGATGAATAATAAAATGATTGGCCTATAATAACTGGTTAGTTGGATCTAGTTATTTAAAGATCTTAAGCATAATGTGATATTCAAAGAGAAAACAAAGTAACCTTAACTATAAAGAAAATATCCTTAACAGAGGAGAGAATGAAGTAGACATTGAAATCCTTTTGTCTTTAATGGTCATAATCATGGATGTTGCAGATATAAGTATTTCATATAAGCTTTATTACTTTGAAACATTTTAGGTAGTAGATTTACTTATAAAACCAAAGGAAGTTGGATATGGGGTACAATTCTGCTGTATAGGAATAATATTCTTCCTATTGTTCAGTTGATCACTTAGGATATACTAGGAACTGTGCTGAGAATTATACAAATATTATTACATAATGTACTAGCATCAGTGCCATACATGGACCCTATCCCCATATTACAGATGAGGAAACTGAGGCTTATGAAGCTTAACCAACTTTACTAATGCAGGTTGCTATGCAGTTAGTAAGAGTGAAGCCAACTTCATGCTATTGACTCTGCTACTTTGTTAATAAATTTAGAATAGCTTGATTTATTTAGACACTACTTACGTTTTATTCCTTTCCAAAGTATAATTTCTATGTGTGATAAAGTGTGAAGGAGGTGGGAACAAGTTAGCCAAGCTCTAAATTGATACTTGAAAGCAGCTTTACTATTTTAGTGGAATTTGTCATCCACACAATTAGCTAGTTAGTTAAGTTTACATATTAGCATAGGAAAAACGACCTGCCAGATTTCAAAGTCAATATAACCTAAACAGATTTGTAACTTTTGATGCAAATTAAGGGCAACGCTGGAGAAGGGTTAACTGAATTGCATTTGAAAAAGCTCTTCTGTTATGGCCAATTTTTTACACAGACCATGGCTATTTCTATTCAATGAAACAAATGTAGAGATTTCAACTGGATAAGTTGGATTCATTGTGAATGATATGTTTAAATAAGCAAATACAGCCCTGTTGGTTTTGCATTATGGAAAAGAAGGCAGTGGGCTCTTATGAGAGAAGGCTCCCACGAGGGCTCTGGTATATCTCTACTGCAAATTTGTTGACAGTGAGGGGAAGTTTGTCTTTTTCTGTCTCCTCCATTTGATTGTAATCTCTTTGAAGGCAGAGATTGGATTTACTCATGACTAAAGTGCCAGTGGCTTACACAGTCTCTGACACATGGATAGTGGGAAGGAAGGGAGAAGGAAGGAAGGAAAGAAGGAACACCTGGCCCAATAATTGACTGTGGACATTGCATAAATTCCTTAATCTTCCTCAACATCACTTTCTTCATGTCTCGAATGGAGATAATATGTGATTGTATTGTTGTGAGTTATGTGAAGAATGCAGTGGGCTATATAAATTCAGGAGGTTATTATTTTGCATTTAATAATGAATATAATGCTCAGATATAATAAATATGGAAAATTAATGAATATATAAAACTCACCAAGAATATTAGCTCTGCTAATTTAACATCAAAACTGATTAATGTTCATTAAGGCCCTTTAACTAGGCAAATTAGATAAGAATGTGTTTTCCTGGCATTTGAGTCATATTTTGAGTCGTGTTTTGATTTGCCTAATACTGAATGACTTTATAAAGTATTTCTAACTTAGATCATCTTTAAGTGAGTTCAGAAACAAGTGTTAAATGATCCTTGGGACATAAAACACTTCAAAGTGCTAAATTGTGTAATGATGGACTTTTAAAATGTACTGTTGTGGGAGGAAGGGGTAAGGATGGATGACAGGATAAATAACATTTGTAAATTATTAAATGTGGGTTGATAAATTACCTTGCAAAGTCATTTTTGCCATTCACAGACCTCTCAAGGAGAATTGTTAATTTTCTTGTATAATCTCACTGGTGAAATGTTACACCTTCAATGGCCATGATCAAGCAACAATCAAACCAAAATTTGAGAGATAGGAGTGAACTTAAAAGCAGTAGCTGACTCAGGTAGTTTGTACCAACTGTCCCTCATAGATAGAATGTTTTCTCACAGATGTTCACAAGGCTGGCCACTCAGACTCAGCTTAAACATCTTGTCCTCAGAGAGACTGACAGACCACTCAGTTGAATATTATCCCATGAGGAGGCTCTCCTCATTTTCTTGCTTTATGCCATTTATTGCTATTTGATATATAATTTTTTATTTGTTTATTGCTTCTTCACAATAATATTGCCTCTCTCATCCCCTAAAATGTAAACACATTGAAGTAGAGACTTTGACTGCTTGGGTCCTGCTGTGGTCCAAGCATCTAGGACACACATTGTAGGCAATCAACACAATTTCTAAAAGTTGGATGAATAAACCCCTCATTTTACATACAAGAAGAAAGCCAAGTAGGGACTTTGCCCAGGGTCATACAGATGGTCACCAGCAGAGCCAGGGATGGAGCCAGTTCTCCTGACACACAGCTTGATGTTCTGTTTACTGCACCCCCTTGGATATGCATAGAGTTAGGTATGCTTGACCCTATACAGAGGGGCATAACATATGAAGCCTAGTTATGAGTTTTCTCAGTTGTCTTCTGAGTAGTGCACTTTCTCCAGTAGTGTTTGTCTCCAGAGCATTATTTATCATTGTAATCTGATCCAGTTCTTAATTCAGATTCTATCAATATCCTGCTAGTCCTATAGTTCTACCATGTAGAAATACCAGAGAAGACTTGTACAGCTGGACTTTACACTCAGAGCCATCTGTGCCACTGTGCATGAAGGAAAACAGAACTATCCTATTATACATTCATTTATGTATACACTTATGAATTAGTAAAACAAATATTAAAAACTTACAGGCATTGCTTTAGACATACTGTCTTGGGATACAAAGAAAACTGAGACCTGCATCATTGGGGTAGCAGGGGCATCTTAATACTGCCATATGGGAAATGCTGTGGGAAGTAGTGTGAAGGTTTTTACCAAATGTTATGAGATCAGAAAGGAAGCAGCAATGAATGATGTCTGGAATATGTAAGTATTCAAAAAAAGTACTATATGAGCATATGTTTAAGAGTAGGTCATTGGATCCTGAAAAGTGAATGGGACAGGGCCTCTTCATTCATTGTTGGTACAAAAGCAAACTGCACCAGTCCTTCTATTTAGGAAGGCAGTTTGTCAGTTCTTACACAACTAAACATCCTCTTACCATATGGCTTAGTGATGATGCTCCTTGCTATTTACCCACACGAGTTAAACATTTATGTCCACGCACACACAAACCTGCATATGTATGTTTATAGGAATTTTATGTGTAATTATCAAAACTTGGAAGCAACCAGGATGTTCTTTTATAAGTGAATGGATAAACTGTATTATATCTATACAAAAGGAGTTTTATTCAGCAATAAGAAGAAATGAGCTATCAAGCCATGAAAAGACACAGAGGAAACTTAAATGCAAAATTGCTAAGTGAAAGAAGCCAGTCAGAAAAAAGGCTACATATTACATGATTTCAACTCTGACATTCTGGAAAGGCAAAATTATGGAGATAGTAAAATGATCAGTGATCACCAGGGGTTTTGGAGGTGAGAGAATAAGGAATGAATAGGTGGAGCTGAAGGCCTTTTTAGGACACTGAAACAATTCTATATAATACTGTAATAGAGAATACATGTTGCTATACATTTGTCAAAACCCTTAGTACTCTGCAATGCAGAGAATGACTCCTAAAGGAAACTATGGACTTCAGTTAATAATTCTGTGCCAACATTGGCTCATCAGTTATAACAAATGTGCCGTGCTGATCAAGAGATAATAGTAAGGGAAACTGGGACGGGAAGGTGCAGAGGGTATTTGGGAAATATTGGTAACTTTTCCTCAATTTTTTTGTAAACCTAAAACTGGAAAAAAAATCTATTGATAAAAAAGTGAATGAGATCAACCTAACATTTCTGATAGAGACAAGTGAAATCAATGCAATTTCTCAGAAGAATAATTTGATTAATCTAGGATACATTTACTAAGTGCATACTTGGCACTCATCCTTGTACCCAAGCACTGAGATTCAGAAATAAAACATGATCTTTGCTGTCAAAGAGTTTATAGTCTCTCATAGGGAAGTAGCTATGTGAACAAGGCTAATAAAGTATTGTAAGAGTTTTGGTAGAAGTTCACATAGAGTACAATGGGCAGCAAAATGGGCGGTTCTGCCTCTTTGGAGGGGCCATTCAAGAGAGTCTTTCCAGAGGAGTTTAACCTGCAGCCAAGTCTTTATTGCTAAATAAAAAAGGTGAATGTGAGTTGGCTAATAGATGATTCTAAAGAAAGAGATGGTTGATGTTATAAGCCATGGGTTGTATGCTTGATATGTAATAACATTAATATATTTCAAGACTGATGTAGTAGAATAAAAGGGAGCAGTTGAGGCCCTAAATAGCCATGATAGATTTTGAAGAATGCAAATAGTGAGAGTTAGTGTGTAAGAGATGTGGAAAGATGGTGATTAGGGATTCATAGATTAAATTTTAGGTGTTTAAGAGTAGATCCATTCAAAAGAAATAGCTCTTGAAAGATTTATGTCTAATTTGTATGGAGTTTTAAGTCAGATTCTTTACGTGTTTCACCTTAGTAACCTGAGTATCTAGAGATTTTATGGCTGTAATTACTATAAACTCTCACCTGTACTTTGAATGTGATGCTTCAGCCTATCCATCCCATCATCAGATCAGGGAGAGACCATAAAAAAGGGATGGTCATAAAGAGTGTAAGCCTTTTTGACATTTAAGTGGTTAAGGATAATTGAGGCTGGGTTACTTGGTGGGTCATAACTATGGAGACAGGAAGGAAAGAAAGCCAATGAACCAGGGACCCAAGTACTGGGCAAAATGAGGAAGTATAACCATGAGGTCAGAAGAAGACAGCAACATTAAACAGTAGAAAAAGGAACATAACCAAGTGTCATCATCCTAAGTTTATTATTCTTGTTACCATAATTACTTGTTTGGTTTTTGTACAAATGTCAGGAATCTATGGTTTGAGACCTCTGATAGGGAGTTTGGGGAATGTTATTGCAGCACAGTATACTGGAGAATGGGCAGCTTCTACCCAGAGGATTTAGCATAAGGAAGAAATCATCTTGTTGGAGAACAGTTGGGTTTCAATTAAAGCAAGAAAATAGGGAAAGCTACTTGGATACACTTTATTTTTACAATGGGTTTCATTCTGTGTTGAATGTTAACAGTTAAAACAATGGGGAGGAAAGCTCTATAAGCAGATCTTAGACCCTGAGAAGACTGCAGAGTCTATTTTGACCAGTCTTTGAGAAAGATGGAGGTGAGAGACACGTTGGACTGGTACTGTTGGATTTCTGAAATTTCTGTTAGAAGTCTCTCTCTCAGATACCGTGATCTTAATTCTTGATCAATAGTCTTAGAGGCCTGTGATATAGAGACTTGAATGTACATAAGATGAGTTAAAGATATCACATGTGAGCATAGTTATCTCCAGAAAGAAAAGATTTTCCTTTATTGTGGCTAGAGCTCTAGGCTGAATTTTTATGTGAATCTAGCAATCTAAGTTAGAAATCCCATGGCTCTGCTAAGGGTAATTGTCACAAATTTCCATTCATGGATTAACCCTTCTGCTGAAGCCAGGTTTGAAGGGTGCGCAATGACACTGGTGAACACCTCTGAGTTACTGAAGTATTGGATTGATTTATTGAATAAGGCATTGTCAGTTTTAAGTGCTACAATGTGGGTGGGAGAAAAGTAGAAATAGAAGAGGAAAACTGCAGAGGTTAGGATAGGTAGGATATAAAGAGAGAGAGAAAACAGTGAGTGTTGAATCAGACATAAGAGTTAAGGTTGACTTCAGAGGGACATGCAGTGAGAGAATCTTCTGGGATTTTTAGATAGAAGTCCAGTGAACTATTTTGGGAAAGAAACACATTTTAGGTTTAAATTAAAGAAACGGAAGCTTAGTTTTGAAATATCTAATGAAACAGTTATTATTTTCATATTGTCGTGACAACAAATTAATTTATAGAGATTGCACTGGACTAAAAAATTATCATTATATAAATATACAAAAAAATGTGTTTCTTACACTTAATCACATCTGTGGGTGTCTGCAGTTTTCTTTTGAAAGGAGTATGCTTCCAGAAGTAAATTTTTTTTCCTGGTAAAAAGTATCCTGTTAAAATAGTATAAGTTTCAAAGAAATGACAGGTTCTAGAAAGAGCAAATTATGGAACATCAACCAGTATACTCTTAAGAAAAATCAGATTAAGAATGGCAGCTGATGACTATACCTCAATTAAAAAAAAAAATGGCAGCTGAAACAAGGAACATCCTTGTCACTTAGTGCAAATATGCATGGGGTGGGATTATTTTCTAGCTAGTCACCATGGCTACAGATAAAAACCAGGGAGGCTCAAGGGGCATGACTTCACGGACACTTCGTGTCCACTTTGAACAAGTACTGTTGTCCATCAGTACTTATCAAAAAGCCCAATGAAGCCAAGAAGTTGGATTTCTAACAGTGATATAGCAATCACCCCCATGACCTACTCACTTTAGTGCTTGGCCTACTTAAGCTGTTGGGACTTCAGTTTCCTCAAATACAGCCCACTCCAAAGGGTTGTCATAAGGAGTAAATGAAATAATGCTCAGTAGAGCATCTGGAATACAGAGTAAAGCTTCAATAAATAAGTTATTTTTAAAACCCCAGGCTCAGTAAAAGAAAATGACCAATCGCAAATTTTACTAGAGTCCTCATTTATAAAGTGGAGCTATTAAATAGTATCTCCATCTTACATTGTGAAGATATTTGTTAACATAATATATGTTAAGCCTTTTGAATAGTCCTGGCCCACAGAAAGAAACCAATAGATGCTACTTCTTATTATATAATCTGTCTTCTCTAATTTGCTGCTTCTTACTACTGTCTGGGGTTGAGACTGTCAAAAGCAGAGATTGAAAAATGGCCACACATGTGCTGGATCTAGGCCTTGTTGTGTTTTGTTTTGTCCACACACAGTGAATTTGGATGTATATGGATTTAGCACGTGCTTCCACATTTGTCACAGTCTCACACTGTCTTTTGCTTTCCACCTGGCACAATGGACATACTTAAGCCACCCGCCTGATGCCTAAACTCTTTGTCCTAAAATACTTTGTCTACAGTGTTTTTCTTTGCTCTTCCATTCCTGTTTTTAAAAATCACTATTTCTCTTCAAGTTTTATTTGCTATCTGAAAGATAAAACTAGTTTATGCATTTGTGGAAACCCGACAATAAACACTTCATTGGCTTGCAATAGGAAAATGAATATTGGGTCAATATGCCATCTTGAAAGTTGCTCTGAAGAGAATTCAATTAATTACCTTTAGCTGATTTTTCTTCGGTGTAACAAAAATGAAAATGAGTAATATAGATTTTCATTTCCTTGTTTTTCTTTGTTTTATGAGATATTTCATTCTTGAATTCTGTTTTGTTGTTCATAAAAGGTATTTCAAATTTTATTTTTATAGAGAAGCTAACATATGACTATCATAACTTCACAATAATATTAATATATTAAATGAATGCAAAATACTGGAAGCATTCTCAGGTCAAAAAAGGGTCTTTATAGAGATACATTATTATTTTTTTTCTTTCACAGGGGGTGATAGTTACTGGCTCAGTGTTTTCGCAGATTGTATCAGTAGAATCCATGATAATTAACATCACCACTTGGGGCAGGACTAATTTTTTCAGTGCAGAAGAATGTTCATGAGAACTGTCCATTGAGATAAAGCATTTCTCAGAATACATCTAACACATAAATGTAGTGGGTAATTTTTAATGGAAAGAAATATGAAATAAGATACTGGTTGAAAAACTTTATTTTTATTTTTTACTTCATATTAATTATGTTCAGTTTTTTGGTAGTAGTAGTTACTACAGATATTTTTATGGGCCAATAGGTAAGTATGGCTATTAGCATAAATCCAAGAATAAAAAAAGTAGTGCATGTAAGATGTTTGTAGGACCTCAACAGCATAAGTTCTTGCTTCTACTAGTAGTCACTCATTTTTTTTCTATTTACTCTATGTTGTTTTAGTTTATTTTATATATTAAGACTTATGGTTTTTCAAATGTTATTGAATTTTGCCTTGCACCACTTAGGTGTCTAAGTTTTTGCAATTCTGTAATGAAAGGATCCCCAGGTCAAATACATTTAGGATAAGGTTGTATGAGAGATCTCGAAGATTCACAAAACACACGAAGGTATTGAAGCTTCTGATAATTTCTGTATTTAAAAGCCTGTTGGATTTTCTTCAGCTTATCCTCACAATGGTTTCTGTATTGCAGAACTCTTTATTGTTAAATATCTGTTAACTTTCCAAGGAGATCTAAATTCAGTGGATGCTGCTATAGGCTTTATGTTACTGTTTTTAGTATTTTATTTATTATTTTACTATATTATTCATTTTCATTATAACTTTGGCTTAACATCTTAATCTTGACTTTGTCTCAAATTTCTTCTTCCTATGTGTCATTACAGTCTTAGTACCCACTGCTAAATGATTTAATTCTTTTTGTTGCTTGCTTGCTTTTGGTTTGCTTTTTCTTAGTGCAAATTCCCGAGGGAGGGATTTCAGTTTCCTGTTGTGATGAAGTAGTTTGTGATAGACTGGTGCTCTCACTGAGGAAAATTCGGAAAGCTAGATGAAAAATAAATGTTTGAAGGCAGTGGATAATCTGTGCAGCAACTAGGTCTTGAAGGGACAAAATCTTGATAAAGCAGATTCTGAGCACAGAGTTGAGAAGTTATTCTGCAGCCATTATTTATCTCCCTTGGGGCATTTTTGATTCTTAGAATGGAATAAGAGTTGATATTACCTGGAGATGAAGGAGCTGGTAGAACTTTCGATAGATTCACAGGGCTCGAGAGACAAAAATTTGAGATTTAAGGGGCCAGAATTCCCCATAGTAAGAGAGTGCTAAGGGCTTGATCTACATTCTTAAAGAATAAAAAGCAGAGCAAAGATTTCACAGTCTCACGGTGGTGATTAGCATTCAATGTAGAGGCACTATGGACACTTGTACCCGCCCCCCATCCCCACTTAGTTAAAATTTACAAAGAGGTAGACCCTGGAATCTACAACAAAGAGATTGACAGCCCAAAACTGCAGCCCAGTCTCAGGTCAGCTCAGTCCCTGATTGGAAGCAGATGTCAAACTCCATTCTATCTGCTTATCCAAGGAAAAGGTGAACCTCCCCTGGATGAAGATAACATTATCAGAGCCTCAACATTTTTCATATACAATGTTCAGCATTCACTTTAAAATCTAAGGGGAAAAAAACAGACAGACAAAGGAAACATGTGCAGATGATGCAGATAGTGAAATAATTACAACAAAAGCTTTAAACTAGCAATAATTAATATACTCAAGAAAATAAGAAAGATATTTAAAATGATAATGAAAGTAATTGGAGAATATAATGAAAGAATTAACAGCTTTAAACTTTTTTTTCTGAAAGAGAAAAATTGTCTGAGTTTATGCTTTTGTGACACGTAGTAAGTACTGGCAAATCAATAGATTGGTAGATTGATTACAGAAGTCAGAAATGCATCCACTCCAGTTTTCCTAGGCTGAGGAAGGGAACTCATATGGTGTAATAATTTGCATATGTAAATCCGTTGCTTTAGCAAAAACTTTGAGCTGTGGGCAGAAAGGCACTGTGATGTGTCTAGTACACTTCATGAGGCATTTAAAATATTATATGCCACACATAAGCAAAATGATGAATAGACAAGGACATTTATTGCAGCACTATTTAAATATTCATTAATGTGGGCTATTTATAAACTGTATATATTGACCACTATAAGAAATAGGAAATAATCTGTCAAAGAAATCTTTCTAATTAAAAGCTTTAAAAAAACAGGGATCTATATAAAGCTTGGAATTGGTCGCAGTAATGGTCGAATTTATAACACAGAACTGGAGAGACGTAAATCAAGGCTTTATTCCCCAGAAAATACCCACACTGAAGAATGCAAGTCTAAATTTCTGGTTAGACTAATTACAGCATGTCTATGATGGTTTGAAATTATGATATAATTTTTGATAATTTTTTACATTTGTCTTTCAGAATTTTCTGGTTTCTGGGGAAGTTTAATTCTTACAAATTTTCACTCTTGAATTCAGCTAGTCTTTATGTATCCTAATTCTATTGGTTTAAACATGTTCTTTATTTTAATTTCTTTGATATTCTTTTAATGTGTAATGAAAACTGCTGCTGAAAGTTGATACTGTTACTGCAAAATCTAACAATATAATTGGAGCTTTTCATTGAATTAACATCTTGGACCTCTAATGGCATCCTCATGAACTGGTGTTTTACAAATCAAATTAAAAACAAACAAACAGACTCCTTTTATAATTTTACTAGCTCCAACTTCATTTTTCATATTCTTGTTCATCCTGTGTATTTGACTTTCCCATTAGGCTCTCTGCTATCTTGTTCTATTTTCAGGTTACACTAACAATTTTCTTTTAGAAAAGATCAGAAAGATCAGAAATTTCAAGGAGATTTATGAAATCAAGTTAGGGTCTATGTTACAAGTAATGTGTCTCAAAGCAACATAATGTTTTCTGGTGACTCCTAATGCTCCAAGAAAGTTGATAGACTGCAACTCTAATTATTTTTGAGCTCTTAGGTTTTACTTAAATCTTTCTAGACACAATAATATTTTCTCTCTTTGTGTTACTTTCATTTTAAAATACATTAACAACTCTCTCTTTCTTTCTTTCTCCCTCTTCTAAAAAAAAAAAAAGACGTTTCCTTTTGAATTTTAGCATATAATTTTAGTGTATATCATTTTTCATTTTCTGTATTTTAGCCACACAGTCCTTACTTGATTTGTTTGGGCCAACAGTAATGTTTTTCAGTAACAATAATATTTAAGCCTCTGCCTATGATTTTTCCTTTATTGTAACTGATGCATAATCCTAACTTTTAAATATTATTTCATAGGCCTGTCATATCATTCATAAAATACATGGCCTTTTTTATGGACTTAAGTTCTCATTATATATCTGTTTCTCTCTGTACCTTATGTCCTTGTCAAGTTGGATTATTAGCTTTTGCTGATACCTTTAAGTATCCCTTTGTCCTTTTTCCAGGCCACTAGTTCTTCTTGGAATATTATGCTTATCCACACCCAGGCAGTCACACCCACACATGTTTTGAGTATCAACAAGTGATCTTTTAGAAACTGGTGATTCAATATTGGAACAAAAACCAAACAATTGCTATGTTCATGAAGCTCACAAACTAGTGATGGGCATAGAAAATAATCAAAGACATCTATAAAATTATTTAATGTATAAAAGAATGATCAGTGCTGCAGGGCAGGCAAAGGAATTAAGCTGTGCTGGCAAGTGAGGGTGAGGTTGCAATCAGGTTGAGGCAGTAGAAGAATAGGGACACTGCAGATTTGTGGTGTGAGCCTTGGTCTAGTAGTTCTGGTTTCCATCCACTCCAGGACTTTTCCTATAGGGGTAGACACTACTGACACACACCTGTTGTTCAGACCCAGTGACCCCTCAGATAATGACAGTTAGCTATGCATATTGGAGTATCTCAAGAGAGGGATATTCCCTGTATCTCACTCTCTTGGTTATCCTTGGTTCTTGGGCAATCCTAGTTGGATATCCTCAACTTGATCTTTTTCTGAAAAAGTAGGCTATTTATTTCACTTCACATTTATTTGTACCACTTTGGTCCTTTTCTCACTTTTTTCTTAGCCTATGTTACATTCATCTGAAGCCCACTCACTTTTTCTCATTTATCATTAAAATAATCTTTATAATATCAGCTCACATGGCAACACTTCTTATATATAATGCTCTTCTGGCAATTATATATAGCAGTGTATTGTAAGTTCTCTATGTGGATGGGCTCATAGCTTGGCATACCCCAATTAGAATGTAAATTTCAATTCTATACAAGCAAGGATTATACTTCTTCGTTTTCTCTAGTTGTGAATGGATATTCAACGACTATATGATATGATATGATAATAATATACAATGACTGAGCATAGTATCTTTGGTCAAATGGCCATTTTTATGTTTCTTATATCTTGTAGAGAGCTCAAAAAGTTGAACTGGATTGATTCTGTCACACTTTAGAAATTGACTTGTTTTATACTTTGGTGATATGAAATGTATCACCCCCAGATTTCATTATATTTTATATTGTTGCTCATTTTGTTGTGAAATATACTGCAAAGGATCCAATCTTACTATTTGTCAAAAGCTTCAAAATGATCAATGAATAACAGCAAATGAAAGCCTTCATGTGCTAATTTTCTTGTGGTTTACCCATCTACCTTCTTTCTAATTTAAACTCATTAAACTCACTAAGTTGTATTGGTGTTAAAAGGGATGTCCAATAATCAATGCAAAAGAACCTGCCAAGGTGCTGGTGTTAGAAGTGCTGCATTCAATGACATAACAAAGCTGCCTGTATAGTTCAATGTTTGAAGATAATAATGATTCAAGCTTTTTTCAGACCTGTGACATTTTCTAGGATTACCGAATATGATAGAAATTATGTAGAATGATCAACTAATTGAATCACTCCAACCTGTGATGAAATGGCACACTTTAGATAACATTGGCCAAGTGGTTTTCGTTTCTCTACTGGTCTTTGATCTTTCAGGAAAATGGAGCTTTTTAGGAGACTGTGAAGTATTTTAAAGAAGTCTTTGAGAATAATCTACATATATAACTCTCCACTATCATTCAGTGAATCCTTTTTATGTATCACATTTTGACTTGGATGAAGTTTAAAGGTCTTTTCCAAGTTCTGCTTTCTCTAATTCTATGCCATAATAAACTTTTAATAGCATGATAAAAAGGCAGAAGGGATGATTCAGAAAAAGGCTTGTTACCTGTTTCCTAAGAGACCTTGCAGGATAGTATTTAAGTGACTTGCTGAAGCCATGTAACCACGAGTCAGAGCTGGGACCTGGTAATAAACCAGTACACCCATATGCCATACATCTATTGCTATACCTTATACCGTATAAGCTTCACTGGTTGGCATACCCCAATCCTCTAGTTATGGCTTTTGTTAAAAAAACAGATTTACCACTGAAAAAAATTTGTGATATATACTTGAGAGGTGCAAATGATTTCTTTTTTTTTAAAAAATGATTTCTTCTCTTAAAACATTTCTATTATCAACATTTTCATAAGAATTATATGTAAAGAATTTTCTCTAGCATTAAAATGAATCCTTCCTTTTGTGTCTCTGTAGCTGAGATAAATTTGTACCCTGGTTTAGAATATTTTGTAACTTTTAGAAATAATTAGATCAAACTGGGTGTTCTCATCTGTGAATTTCCTATCTATAACCGTTTTTCATTGCTAATTAGACTGTTTATTCTCTTTTTGTTGATTTTTAGTAATTTTTGATGTGTTCAGTATATCAGTTTTTTATTTATTACAACTATTTTCCCAGTTTGTTTTATAGCTATGAACTGTACTTACAGCATGTCTTGTTACACAAAGTTTTCATTGTGATGTGACTAATTTTATAATTTATTTTCCATATTATTTCTTCTTTGTGTCTTGCATCAGAAATCCATCTCTACCTAGAATTCATTAAAATATTTGTTCATATTTTCTAAATTTTTTAAAGTCGTTTTCCACATTAAGATCCTTAAGCCATCTGGAGTTTATTTCTTCTGTGTGGAGTGAGATTAGGATCTAATTTTACTTTTACCATATGGAAAGCTAATTGTCCTAATATCATTTATTGAACCCACTTATTTTTAATGCCTTATCCATTATATGAATACTTTTCTTTTTTGCTATTAAAATAATCATATGATTCATCTTGTTTTATTTGTTAGTATTAAATAACATTTATGTAACTCACTGATAAATAACCTTTGCTTTCCTGGTATAAATGTTACTTAAATATGATCTACAAACATAAAGGGTTTTGTGTAATTGCTGCATTCAATTGGATACTATTTAGTTAGAATTTTGTATCTATATTTATGAGTGAGATTGGTCTATAAGTTCCTTTTTTTGTACTATTCTTTTTTTGGGGGGGTGAGTG